>NW_010421573.1:68637-94079 GCF_000710305.1 Buceros rhinoceros silvestris | reverse complement strand
AGTCCTCGGGTCGTAGGTTTGGTTAGAGTGTCCTTCTCTGAGATGATGGATGAGCCTTACAGGGCTAAACGAGCTCCATCTGCCCGGGTTTGGAGTCAGAGTTGTCCTTCTCCTAGGATGGCTGCCCCAAGGCTAGTGAGCCCATCCTGCCCGTGGACACACTGTGTCTGACCCTTCAGCTGAGACCTGTCTGGCCTGGGAGACCCCACCGGAGGCACCTGCCATCACCAGCACAGCTCTCAACCCCGCAAGGGCACGCAAGCTCCTTCCCCACGGCAAGGGGCTGCCCGTGAAAGAGTCGCTGCTCTACCTCCGGACATCACAGACCCGGGCGCGGGGCGGCCGGGGCCTGCCAAGAACGGGAGTCCTGGAGGGTTAAACCGTTATAGTCCATAAGAGATAGGCATAGATTTAGGAATTGTTTTAAATAATTCCGTAGTTACTATACTAAAGCAGCTTTTCTTGATACCAGTTATCCTTAACATATTAGTGGTTTTTTAAGCCATCTTTTTCCCAAAATTGCTGAAGCGTTTTATTTTACATGCTGCTACTTAGCCTTTTAAAAATAAGTTTATGATTGTGTATTCCTGGAGTCAGTTAAATGCAGTTTTTCTTCTTGGAATAGCAGGTTGAAAGGATGGATTCAGGAGCACTGAACTGTGACTTTGAGATACACAATTCTCCTTTTTCTGATGCTTTGTGTGTAATAAGAATCTATTATACTGACCCTTCTTTCATCTGAACCTTTCTATGTAAATGTCACATTATGTCTGACATGTTTCTTTGCCCTGTTTGTTTAAATTATTTTCTTTGCCTGGAAAGAGGTTAGTCTTACTCTACCTGTCTGTGTGTGTGTATATATATACGTATAAACTGGCACATTAGTTTGTTGGCAATGTAGAATAAGTAACACAGTATTATAAATGTTTTCACTAACTTAATTTCTCAAAATAGTACACTTGTGCAAATTTTAGTCTCTTTTTCAGAATTGATTTAAGACTAAATAGAGAGGGAAAGTTAAAAAGTTACCAAATGACTTTTTGCTAAAGAAATTGTTTACATTTTAGCTACTGCTTCTTTGTTCTAATCCTTATTTACGCTTTTCTTAAAGATTTTATAGGCTGATAAATACATTTGAACCCCAGTAACTAGCAATGGCGTAGAGGAATCTTCTAATCTTTTTTGCAGTGTGGTTTGTTAATTGTCAAAATCATTTTGTAACGAGATGTTTAACAGGCTAATACATTTCACTTCAGACTAAAGGGAAACCACCCCATGTGGTATTGCAGTATTTTTACGTAATTGGTATTAACTGTGTGAGTCTTTGCATAGAATAACTTTCCCTTTGGCATGTTGACAGGGACTAAAGGATAAAGCAGAGATTTGTATTTTTCTAGAAGGGTTAGTGGGAATTGCAGAAGTTTTCCATAAAGTTTAGGGAGGAAGTTGTCAAAGCTGTGAGAGCTAAAAATAGCTAATTACAGCCTTCACTGTGAAATAGATCTTCACCTTTTTATGGCAGGAAAAGGTGATTATAAGCTCAAAGGAGCAAAATTCAGTTTTCTTCTGGGCAGTTTATTTTAACAGAATCTGATCAGAGAGCAACAGACTGAGAGTAAAGTTTGTGTTGGTGTTTAAGATCTCATGTACATTTTAAAAACAGAAGTTTTGAGATTCTAAAACGGATTTTAGTCTCACCAGAACAAAACACTATATTTTTGTCGAGGATCTCCTGTTTGAAAGCCATAGAGCCCCTACACAGTGTAGGCCAGGGCTGATGTGCTGCACAGTACGTGCACCTCTTCCTGCTCTTGAACTGTTCCCTGCTTAGGTCTCAGGAGTGTTAGTGGAAGGGGAGCTGATGTAGTCTGAAGAGCCACTTTTTTTTAGGGAGTCCTTGCACGTGGTTAGGGAGGGAGTCCTTGGGTTGCATGGATAGCTCTAGGACCAGGGACCTGATCTGGGCCATGGTTTCTCCTAAGAACTTTGGCTCCTAAGCACACTTTAGCTCTCTGCCTGTCGTGTACTGTGGAGAGTGTCGTGATATGGGCAAGACAAAGCTTAGCTGCTGAAATGATTCATCAGACTTTCAGCCTATTCCCAAAGTGCCTCAAGGAAAGACAGCCTTGGGCCTCTCTGACTGAAAAATAGTGCAGCCAGTGGGCAATTGCTTGAGCGCCTCTGTACTAAACTTCATAGATCCTTTTGATTGCTGTGCTTTCTCCTGGCAAATGCTTCAAAAAAACTCAAAAAGTTATTTTATTAGAACGGAGTGGTAAGCAGTTAAACATTAGTTTTAGATCAGAGAATCTTATTTTAAAAAATTAATGCTTTTATTTTACTTTGGGTTGTTCTGTATAATATATGGTACTGGTTTACACCTTTTAGAAGTGGTTGCCTGATAATCCATTCCTCTTGAAAGACACAAATGTCTTTCCTGTGACAGAAAGGCTGTGGTTTTAAGAGTTAAAATTAATAATTGCAGTTTGACCAAGACTTTGGTAGATCTGCACTGTATTGTGCATCTGTTAATTCCTTCTGTTTATCTGTTCCAGTTCAGTAATAAGTTAAGCTGCTTTCCAGCACAGTCACTTTCATTTGGAGGACCATTTACTGCAATCTCCAGTAAGCTTTTTCAAGTTACTGATTATGTTATTATTACAATGTTATTTATTATTACATTAGTCACTAGCTAATGTAATAATAAATGTAGTTATTTCGTCTGTGTTGAGCTGACAAGTTGTGCTAATGACAGCTGTCTGACATTTTTGCCCTTAACTAGCTTTTACATGAAAACAGGAACTGACTTTTTCTTGGTACCGGTGGTATTCATCTGTATGGCCACAGTAATTAATACACATAAGACATAAACAAGCTGACTTCTTCAGAAGTTTTTGAAATAAGTGGAGATCCACTAATGTGTTCTCATTAGTGAATGGTATCCTGAAATTTTTCTTCAGAATGGAAAGTAAATGCTGAAGTTGGCCTGGCAATCAAAGAGTGCTTGAACCTGTGGTTGGTTGAATTGCATAAATCAGAAATGGTTTAAGCTCAACTGATTCTGTACTTAAGCTCTGGTAATTTATCTGTATGCTGTCACTTGACTGTTAGAAAGTTTAACCGGAAAGCTAGCTAGCATGTGAACTTGCTAGTTTGGATTACACTTAGCAATGCAGTGGCACAGAGTGGAACTCAATGGTCATATAGTGATAACATCTGAATTCTCATCTATGAGCAAATAGTTTAGATTGAGAAGACGTGAGCACCTCTAGAGCTGTGCTTTCCCTTAGACTGCAAAGGTGCAGCTGGTAATGGGAACTGGACTGAAGAACAGAAACAAGTTATGGGGGAAATCTTACATGCAGACTTTTAATTCCTGTGGGTTTAGTTGGCTTTAGTTGTTTAAAAGAACTTAATTGTTCACACTTTGTAAGAATGATACATTTGTAATAGTTCAGTAAGATGTAAAAATATTCCCCTGTCCTTAATTCTTGAAGTTGTGTTTTTTTAAACTTTGGGGTTTCTCCAGTTTCCTTACTGACATAGAATCAGTTTCTTAATATCCTGATCTTACGTGCCAAGAGAAAGCAGTCCTTAAAACAGGGCACTTCAACGAAAAAATGGCAGATGTTGGTGGAATTAGCCTTAGATAGCAGTGATGGCTGAAGCTTAGGCCTGAGATAGGTAAAACCAGGCTGAATACCTAAGGTTAGTGTGGGCCAGATAATTAATTTTGGCCGTTTGCTGGATACCTGTGTTGGAACGGACTTGATTGCTATCCTATACCACAACATGGTAGGTCAGAAAAGGGAATCCAGTTTCAGCGTACAGCTTTCTTAGAGACAGAGTGTGGTAGAGAGTGAGGGTGGGCAAGAGTCGTAGCTCTAGTTACATTGTGTTCTTTTTTCCTTTGCTTCATCATCTTCATTGGGTTTTACAGGACCCCATCTTTTACCAAACCAACCAACCCTGTATGCTTTTTTGTGGGATTGGTATTTCCAGTGGTTGGTAAGATAAATACTAGAAAGTATGCTGAAAATGTCTCTTTCATTGGGGAATAGGAATGCTCTTGGAGTTGGGGTTGTTTTGGTTTCCTTTTTTGTGGCGGGGTTTTTTTTTTTTTTTTGTAGCCACATTTATTGGGGCTGTGCAATCATAGCTTGTTTGCCTTTAAGTATATAGCCCACACTTCTTGGTGTATAATCAGTGGAATTAATTGATCCTTCTCTAGTTCTGTTTTCCTAGCTTCAGCACAAAGTTATTAGTTTCAGCCTTTGCTCAGTCCACTTTGATGCCTAGATCTTTTTGTCTTTTCTTTTGAAGATTTCTCCATCCCTTTGCTTCACTACTTTTTCTTGCCTTTTTTTTTTTTTTTGCCTGTACAGGAGCTAAGAAGTATTCTGGAGGCTCAAGAGAAGATAGTAGATACAGTCGATCACTCCTGCCTTCACATCTTTCTTCCTTTATTTTGCCCCAGATAAAAGTGAGAGTAGTAGTTTCACAGGTATAAGAGGTGAAAGTCTTCTGATCCTGTTTTTGTGGATCCTGAGTGGAGTCTCTCCTCTCAGACATACAACAGGTGAGACTTTGCTGCTTCTGAGTCTTAAAAGTAGCATGGTACCTAATGTCTCAGCTCAGTGTTAGAGACATCGTTAATGGAGAGAACTAGATGTCTGAGTGCAGTGAAAAGACCAGAAAGAGCACTCCGTTTCTTCTTTTTCTGTCTCCCCTTGCAGAGAAGTGTTAATACTCAGAAACTGCTGACACTTTTATGATGTGACCCTGGCAGTCCAGTGCCTGCTAGGGATGTGACAAGCCGCATTAGGTTTTTGAAGCAGGTGATTTTGATCACCGTCTGTGAAGGACTGCTACTGTAGTCTGTTCTCAAATGGGTATTTCATGAATGTGGGAATCTGGTAGCTGAACTGAGAGCATTTGATAATGTTCTGGAGGAACCAGAGTTCATGGTCTCATGCTGAGTTTCTGCCGCCTTCTGCAGCAAAATCAAGGTTTGTGTACAGCCTTCTGCATGGAACTAATTCTTTTGTAATCTGAATCTTGGACAGCAAGTATTGCTCTGGCAGTTTGTTGAATTGGCCAGAATTGAGTCAGGGTCTGCTGCATGTGTGTGAATAGCCTCTACATTGTTTGTGCCTCTTGTTGCAGGACCCAGAACAAAAGTTTTCTCTAGGTCGAACTTTGCAACAGTTGTCTAATTCTATCGCTGCAGTGGAAGGAACTGAAAATATACTGGTTCAGAGTGCGCGCTGTGATGAGTGTTCATTCCTTCCATCTGAAAAATACCTTTTTTTCACGCTACATGCTACAGGCGTGTGATTCCTAGAGCCTGAATGGGCCTTGTTATCAATGTTTCACTTGTTTTCCGTTTCTTAGCGCTATGGGGTAAAAAATGAAAGAGAAAAACAGGGTAGAGATGAGTAAATGCTCAGAGAAGAGTTGAATCTCAGAGAGGGGAGAGTAGATTAGTAAAGAAAACTGTCTGGAAGTAGAACTCTGCTTCCCTAATTTCCTTTGGAATGAAGGTCCACCAGTGATAATATTGATTTATAACCTTGAAATATTCCACTTCTAATCTCTTCCTATCTATCTGAATGGTATTGCATTTAGAAGACCTGATGTGTTCAAGACTGCTTTTGTGACCTGTGTTACTTCAAAGCTATGTTATCTTCTTTCCCTCTGGTACCTGTCTAACTGAATAAATGGCGTGATTATTTTTGGTGGAAATGTCTAACACCTTTTCACATCTAAGAAAATTAATTTTAATATTAAAAGCCACCTTCTGGGTGAACTTTTTATGAAATCATGTCTTACTGTCTTATTTAATTTTACCTACATTCTCAATTTAAACTTAAGCAAGGACAGTCAAATCAGTTCTTCAGATGTGTCATATTTCACTGCATAAACAAATCCACCATCATTTAGAAACTCTGTCTCATGGATGGTGACTATTCCAAATGCAGTGTGGTTTGTGTAGGTAACTTTCCGACTGTATTGTTACAAAATCTGGTTTGTTTCTGTCATGTGTAAGGCTGTTATATGGAAGGTTGTCCATAGAATATTCTTCACTGACCTAATTTTGGTGTAAAGTCCCGGAGATCACTGCTTAGCTCCTTGTTCTACTGTTGTGTCTTCTCATTTTTACTATGTTGAAGGCTGTATCTGTTGTCAGTCCATTACACCGACTTGTACTTAAATACAAGAGTGTCAAGGTTGGCATCTCATTCTCTCTTTGGTGCTAGTTTTGAACTGAAGATTTGAAGGTGGCAGAGAGGAGGCCACGAATATGCTTTTCTACATGTCTTTTGGATACGGTGACTGACTAGCCCAGGCAGGTAAGGCTGTTCAGAAGATTGAAGATGATAGAGCATTTATTAAACAACCCCTTTTTAAAAGACCTACTGTGGTGACACTTGACAATTCTTTGTTTTAACGCTGGGTGTGTATGCAGTAGTAATCATTTGAATAATTTGAGGATTACTTCCTTCACAAACATCTTGCTTTTTATTGCCATTTTTCTGTCAAAGTAACTTCTGTTGTATAAATTTATGCAATCTGTGCTGCATTTTTACTAACTCTGACTTGCTTTAGGGTTCTTGCTTTTTGCTTGTTTCTCTCCCTGTGCGGAATGGAACTGTTTTCTTTTTGCAGGTGATTGACAAGATACATGGTGTCGCTTTCTTCCTCTTGGGTCAGGAGAGAATTAGGGCTACAAAAAATGTTAGGCAGTGTTCAGTCTAGTCTCCAGCTCACAGACTGAATCAACTAGATTAATGTAATTTTGGGCAGATGTCCAACTTGACTGATAAAAGAGAGGGCAAAAAAGCAGAGCAGGTCGGTGTCTTTTACAGTGTTTACCATTAGGAACTTTCTGTCAAATTATGACTTGAATTTCCTGCAGTTTGAGTCTAATACTTGTTTTGCTGTTGATGGACTAGGTTACTGCTGCCTCTGCTGTAGTGAACTGTAAGGCTTCCAAGAGTGTTGCTGTATTCTTTATCTGATTCTTCTTGGGTAAATCCAGTCAGACTCATTCATTCCTTTGTCACAAACTTTTACTGTTGTGGTCATTTGGATTTCTGCTTGGTCCATCTAACCTTTTAGAAGCTGCTCAGAAATTGATGTAATTCATCAGTGTTGAGTGGGTTATTTTGCTTGTGCTTTTCCTTCATCGTCTTCAGTCAAATTCTGGGTTAAGTTGTAAGTACTGTACGTTTGATCTGGAAGTTTCTTGATCAGTTTGAAGATATAACTTTCATTAAGAAGAGTGAAAATCTAAAGATAATCTAGCCTCTTGACCCTGAATTAGTCTAGACCTTTAGAAAACAGAATTACTTTATAGGGTTATTTTCTTCCTTGAAGAGTCGTATGGGGTTGCTTTGTTACCTGCAGCAGAGTGAACCTGTAGCAAAGTAGTAGTATACTGTATGTTTTGTTCTTTGTATTGCTTAATATGATATTCCTCCTGACTGAAGAATTTGGTCTGCGCAATTTTCCCACTTAAAGCCACAAAGCTGAATTATTGTTCAATTGAAATCAAGTACTGCTCTGTTACAGATACTGGGAAATAAATGGTGTGTGTAAAACTGTGAACCCAGTATATCATGTGATGTCTTCCCATTCTTCTTGGTGTCATGGATAAGAAGTGTTTCCCTTTGTGTACATCTTCCAATACTTCCATTTTCTTTTTTTTTTTTAGCACACTTTTAAAGAGATTTATTTGCTTTGTGTGTTTTTTGGGTATATAAATGGATCTATGAAACAAAACAGGTTCTGTCCGCTAGAATGCCCTTTTTTGACTGGTCTGCCTGTCTTAAGCATTGGTTATCAAGTTGGGCAGATGGAGTTTTATTGAAGTGTAATTAATTCCAGAGATTACTTGCATACTTAATGAAAGGGTCAAATTTGCTGGCCGTTGACAAAGGAGAACCTTCTTAATTGTTCTGTGGAATTCTGTCAGCTTCATATTCTCAAAAATCAATGCAGAACTTAGGAAAACTGAAAAAATGGTGCTTCTGCTGCACTGTTCTGAAAGGGGTTCTTTTTCCTAATGAAGAATCTTATCTAACAGCTTATGTACATCTGAAATTATATTTTAAAATCTTTAACAACTCAATAGTTTGAGACAAAAAGAGTTAGTCCTTATGGATTTGTACAGTTCCAAAAAAGTGTTCTTTTCTTTTTTTCTTCTTTTTTCCATGAATATGTTCAGGACTAGCTAAACTATGCAGTTAAATCCTGTTGACTTGAAAGGATCTGCAGATCTGAACTGTTATTCTGTGTTCTCACAGGTAGCAAGATTTAAGCTTGCTGAAACATTTCCAATAGATATGTATCTAGAAATGGTCAATTCAAGAAACAGGACTTAGACTTTTTGGTAAGTTGTAGAGGATCCAAATCTCCCAGGTGCTGTGGTTTCTTGGCCATTCTCTCCTTTTTGTTATTTGTAGTCTCTCATATGTGGCATTGGGAGCTTCAGACTTTTGCTATAGTTGGTGTTTCCTTCACCAGGATAGCGTAGCATGTGGGCTGATCCACAAATGAGATGCTGATATTGCAAACCCACATAGCTACCATTTTAAGGAAATAATTTTTTTTAGCTCATTTTGTTGAAATTGAAATCTTCCCTAACTTCTGACTTGCAGAAAATTTTCAGGATTCTGAAATATTACTTCAAAACTTTTAATCTGCTTTAAAATCTTTTAAAAACCAACCAATTAAAATGCTTTAAAATCTGCTCAAATGCTTTACTTGAAAGCATTGAAACCACAAGTAGAACAAACAACTTTTAGTTTCATTTATTTGCTACTAGTGCTTGAAATCTAAATTTAAGTACTTATCAACTAAGCAGAAGTATGTCATATATCGTTGCTGAGTCTGGAGAAACTGCTGTGCTACTTTGGCAGATCAGTCTTTACTTAAGGAAAATTAATATGTATTTGTATTTGAAACACTCCTTAGGATGAAATGCTATCCTAGTCTTTATTCAAGTAACTCAAACTCGACATGAGTATGTCGAGTTTTGCAGAAAGTCTTTAGTCACTAAAGGTGTAGTATTTTAACGGAAGCACATCTGGCAGTCAGAGAAAGTTGAATCTAAAACTTTGAAAAAGTCTTTGGTGGTGGATTAGCTGTTTTTAATTTGAACATACTCACTTAGAAAAATGTAGATGGAACGCACTAGTAAAGAAGGTGAGACAGAGAAGAACCCAGTCAATCACTAGTAGTTAAATAATAAGGAGCAGTGGACTGTAAAGTGAAGGCAAAGGCCTTGCCGTAGGTTTAATATCAAGGTGGGAATGCCGTATGGATAATCTTATTAGAAACTTTTCTGTCTCCAGCAGCAGTAGATTGTGTTTTGTCATTAGTTGAACAATGAGGTTCTGCTTCCCCACCTTGGAGCTCAGAGTCTGTTGCTTACTGCTGATGGCAGGATGACTCCTCTGAGGCGTATCCCACATCTTGTTGTTTCTTCTTAAGTCTTTCTTCCTTATTTATGCCCTGTCTGTGGAAGAAACTTGCGTACGGTATTTAAGCAACAGTTGCACAGATGTCTGTATGACTGCTCAAGACAGTGAAGTTACAAATAAAGCTTTTTCTTTATGCCGGTGATCCTCACATTGCATCTTCTGACCAGATTCTTCTGGAGGATTCCTGCAGTTCAGTGATGTATAGGTGAAGATTCATGACTCCTCAGAGTTAATTTCCTATAGTTTAACAAGACAGCATAAAGCTATATTTGCAGCGCGTTACTTCAAGTATAAAAGCAGTGGGCCTTCTATTCGTAATTCATAATGAAAGCTGTACTCCTAGTATATTATAATGTTAGCATGGCATTATACTTCCATGTCATTACATTCTGCCTTGAAGTCTGCTGCTACTGCTGTGGTCTTCAGTGCACCATAATTAAATGACTCTCTGACTCGGTACCTCCTGTTTTTGGAAATAAAGCTAAATACAGTCTTTGCCTCGTGTGGTGTAGTCTGCAGTAGGGCATAAGATCACTGTATTCTTTTTTTCCATTTGAATTATATGAAGGTAAACGGGTCACTGCTTTGTATTATTGAGCAACTTCTTGGGGTCTGCAGTATAAGTCAAGGAGAAATTATTCACACGTTTCATTTTTATTTTAACCCTGAGATAATGACTTCAAATTCCCTTTAACTTGAAATAGATGGATTTAAACTGGCTTTAGCCTATGGTATTTCAGACAAAAGCCTGATTCTGGCAATATTTATTGACCCAGCTGGAGTGACAGCAAAATCAAGAAAGAATGCTGTGTGATTTGGAAAAATGTAATGAATAAAGCCAAAATAATAAGGCTAACCCTGTAAAAGTGGCATTACAGCTCACTAGAACGCTGTTTCTGGAAAGGTCTTTAGAACCTAGACTTACTTCTGTATGATAAATTATATTAAGAAAATACCTAACTTGTAGACTCTTATTTTCTGTATTTAGGATGTCCCTCATTTTGATGGATGTGGTTGTACAGGCTTTGGGGTTGTGCAGGCTGTGGGGAATCGCAGCCAAGGAGCATCTTAGCTGTGCGTTAGGCTGCACTATGCTTTTTTGCTTCGAAAGCTGGAGGATATCCAATTATTGATGGTCCTGGTGGACGGCCATTCTCTCTTGCCATGCACGTGCTGTTTGGCAAGCAGATAACCGACCTTATGCTACAAGCCAGAGCAGCTCTGTGGAGTCTGTCAGATAAATCGCATACAAGGAGCAGCAGGTATTCTGACCATGTGCCCCAAACCCAAAAGCTGTACTGGAGTTAGGGTGAGGCAAGCCGTTCAGGTTACGCAGGATTGAAACAGAACTTCCTTCCCCTGCACTGAACATGCAAAAGGACCCCAAAGGGCTCTGTACCTAAACTGTAGCTGTATGTTAGAGCAAGGCAACTCCTTAAAAAGAGACTTAGAGTTTAGAACTGCTGGGGTGAGAGAGAATATAAAGGAAGTGGGTCTCTCCTGCCCGTCCTGCTTTCCAGTCTAGCAGTTTTTGTTGTCTGCCTTGCACAAATGTGCTGGTAAAGGGCCCCCATCACCTTTTACAGACTCCTGCAGGCTGTGGGTGGTTGTTCACAATTTCCTCATTTTCTGTCTAATTCCTTTTGCTTTTTATTGCTTTTTTTAGCTATTAGAAAATAACTAAACTTGCTTTCAGTCACCCTTGGGAAGAAGCAGTTGTTGTCTTTGTTCTTGAGGGTTTTTCCAGCCCCGAAAGTGTAGGGTTAGATAGTCAAAGGTCTTTGCTTCTGTCCAGCCACAGTCTTCGTAAAGACCTACTGTGTACAGTGACTTGTGAACAAGCAAGTGTCTATCGTCTGTTGTAGGTGAATTGGTGTCTAATTTAATTAAGGGATTGAACTCTGAAATCATTACTGTGCTTCAAGGAAACAACAATGTAATGTCTTGTTTCCTTTGTCTAATTTTGGCAGGATGTGTGTATTTGTAACTGAAGATGTGAAAATGCAAGCAAAACAGGTCCAAATGTTTGCTGGAAGAACAATAATAGAATTGCTGACACTAGCAGCATTTAATGATTGATGATACCTAAATGAGCAATAAAAACCAGAAACCTTAATCCTTCCTGCATATTCCCCAAAGCTTGTTTTAGGGTTTGGGAACTAATCCATCAATGCACGTTACCTATGCAAAGAAGGTGAAAACTCTGCTGTTCAGCTGATTATAATGGGACTGTCTTAAAAAGTATCACCTTGATTGTACTGGTTGCATTGTACTTGAGTCTTTCAAATTGCAGATCTCGGTGATTATGTGCCTAGCAGTGCTTTTAACACTTTCTGGTTTGCTTGAACATAATTTATAGGTCTTGTATTATTCCTTCACTCACAAATTTTGCAGGCAGTTGCACTGGTTATCATCACAAAAGACATTTCCTCTCTTTCTAGACAAAAGAATACTGACTGTTCATTACAAGTAAAACATGGATTTTTTAACTTATTATTATTTTAATTTACTTGGACTCCTTAGAAATTAGTTGTGGTAGAGAGTTCCTCCATGTGTGAAACACCGCAAAGTAAAAAAAGGTCAAGTCAGGTCTGATCTTCTGTCTGAACAATTTGGGCAAGAGTCTTAACATCTTATGCTTTGAACTATCTGTAGTTAAAGTTTTGTAGGTATCTCCAGTAACTAGTTCAGCTTAAGAATGCTGTTAGTCCTGTCAGTCTTCAGGTTGGTGTAGGGTGGCTGCAGAGAATCATCTCTGTTGCAGCTAGGTCCGCAGCAAAGTACTGTTAATTCGCTGGATCCCTTTTATTTGCTTTCTGACTGTTTGGGGGGTTTTAAATTTAATTTTCAAAATACTGTGATGCATAAAAATCTGTTTTAAAAGTGAATGCTCGAGATAATCTCAGCTGCAGCTTTTCCAAAACAGAATATGGTGATGAGCATTGCTAGTGAGCCTCTCGTAGGCTAGTCCTAGGAGGTATGATGACCTTCAGGGGTCTTTCCAAGTGCTCCCAAAATGTTTAAGTACTTAGGTTTGAAGAGCTTGTGACAGGAAACATTAGCCAGCTGTTGCCATTATGTTTTGTTCCTTTGTTTTCACTCCTTACTCTCCATTATGAGTGTGGCATAAGGTTTTTAAAAGCCCACTTTAGTAGAAAAGTCATACTGACAAAATCTAGTATTTTGTGAACTTATTTCCAGCTAATAGCAAGTCTTTGTTATTTGATTTTTATTTATGGTATGAGAGGTTTTTATTTGTAGGAGGGAGTATGAAATGATGTGAAATGAGGAATAATGTCAGCTAAAAGGGGTTAAGCTCTAGGAAGGTAAAAATATAATATGTATTGTGGGAGTAAGGGAGAAGTGAAGGTGGGTATTGAAAGAAATTATTTTAATACTTTTTATTTCCACAAGTGATGATTGAGCTTTGGTTTTGTTCGGTTTGGGTTTTTTAAATCTTCTAGCACTGGGAAATCTGAAATTTGATCTGCTGCAATGGTCATCCTTTTTTGCCTTTCGTCTAACACAGGTCGTGACAATGCGTGTGAGAAGACTTCATACATGTTTCTGCGAAAAGAGCTTCCTGTGCGACTGGCTAACACCATGAGAGAAGTCAATTTGTTGCCTGATAACTTACTTAACAGACCTTCAGTTGGCCTAGTACAGAGTTGGTAAGTTTAAAAAAAAAAAAAAGTGGATTGAAAAATTAGTGTAAAACTAACAATGTATGTGTTGCTTTATTTGCAATTCAGCTTGAATTGCCTTGAACCGAAGGATGTTTCTTGTCGTGAAGTTTCATTTCCTCGTAATGTTAAGTAAATACTGTAGTATGGATCTTAGTTATCATAATTTGTAAGTTAGTAAAAGCATACTGTTATCTCCCAGATAATTAGGATCAGTCGATAACTTCCAAGAGCAAGCTTTTTAGATATTCCTCACTGTATTGCACCTAGTTCTTGAAATAACTGTTCTTTCTCCTTATTCTTCCTTTGTCAAAATTATTGAAAGAAAATTCAACCTTCTCTGTTCTTCTCATTGCTGAATCTTTAAAAACATAACCTGGTATTCAGCGGAGGTTACAGAGTGGGACAGAAATCTGGTGTCATCCAATTAGTAATATTCTCCATTGCAATAACTAGTGTATATCCACGTGATTCAAAGTCCTGTTATCTTTTTTACTTTTCCCACAGCAATTAATCTGTAGCATAATTGCAAGTTCAGTGAAGTTTGGAGACTACTGCCTTGTATGTAGTAAGCTCTAAAAAACTGTTGTTCGTAGGGTAGTTACTGTCTCCTTACCTGCAAATACTTAATTCAAGTGTTTGTGGTAGTGGTCTTCTAATTTTGATCCTCAGTTAACGGTTTTTGTGGAAAAGAAAGTCTTCACTGAGACTATATAAGAATATTTTTGTGATCTTATTTCAGAAGTAATAATAGTAACTGTAGCATGTTGTTTTCCTGATTACAAATGTGGACATTAAAGAGCTTATTTCTTATTTTTCTATTTATAGGTTTTTAATTGCTTTTTCTAAAAAAAACCCCCAAAACCAAAAAAACACAATTACCTGTAGATTATAAGTTCTTGTGATATAATGGTGATGAATCTTGGGCAAAATTTACTGTATAAGCTAGCTTCTAAAAAGACCAAAAATTTTATTAACTTCAGTGTGAATGACCTTGAACATTACGCAGCTCTGCTGATAGCAGGTTTTGAAGCATATTTATAATTTCTTAACCTACTGTTTAGTCATATCTAGAGAGAGATTCCTGAATTTTACGCTGTAGAATAAGTAAATATAAGTGTAGCTGTAAAGCTGTTTTATGAACTTGCAAAATGAAGAAACGTCTTCTTGATGCACTTGATCAGATTTCATGATCCTTTGTTTTTATTATGCCATATGTTGAGGAAACTTGACAATTTATTAATATATAAACAAAAAATCTGATGTACATTTCCCACAAGTGAGGAAAGTCGTAACTTAATGCATTATTCACCTTAATCTGTTTATTTGCTGATTTTCAGTAATTTATGTAGTCACTAGTGTATTTATGATTTATTTACTCTACCACTTTGCATTAGAAACCTGTGTTTTATGTGATCGTGGTGAAACTCCAAATTAGCTGGAGCTTTAAAATTCAAGTTACCAATCTATTCCTCAATGTCAGCATTCCAAAAAATGTAAAAAGCTCCTAATCCTTAAAATAGGTTTTATAAAACTTTAATTAAATTAGAGTAGGTTGGCTGTATAAATAGATGGAACTTAGCTTTGGTGGAGCAAGAAACCAAGTTAACCTTGCCTACTCTACAGCATAGATCCTTTCCCATCGATCCTCTGTTCAGCCAGGCAGTGTCTTCCTGGATTGCATGAATTTCCTAGTCTTTTCTAGGTCGCTTGGGAAGCAGCCTCATCTTGTCACTTCTGAGAATATGCTCCCTGCTGCAGGCCAGCCCTGTTCTCCTCTTTCGCTAATCAATCTTCGTAGTTGCGCTGTAGCCACTTCTCTTCCTGTACCACGCTCCTTGACTGCGCTGCACTGCCTAACAGATTTTTATGACTGATTGCTTGATTGCTCTCAGGATTGCTGGTTTTTTTTTTCTCCTTCCTTTCCGAGTTCCTTAGCCTGATGTGTGCAGCAATAAAGATAGGCAAGGCAGATGTCCTTGCTTTGTGCTACTCAGTTACGCTTCTCTGAATATAGCTGGCATTACTGACAGAGTGAATTAGAAACAGAAAACATAGTTTTGCGTTTTGGTCTGTGTGAAGATAAAACATTAGCCCTGTCCCAGTGTGAATTTGTAACTTCATGTGTATGTTGTGCGTGAAGTAGCAAGGGAGGGAGTAAAGTGAGTCAAAACAGTAACACAGTGACTATTATCCGGCTGTGAACTGTGGTGATTCCAATTAACAGATCAACAACCAGTGTCCTGGGGATCAGCAACTTATTTTCAGTTTTTTAAAATTAGTGGGCAACTTCCTAGTTCTGAAGAAATGGGCCTTTTTTTAGGCAAGCTTTGAGAGGCCACTGCCTAGCTAAAGTGCACGGCAGGTAGGGTGCTGAACATGCGGCAGAGCTGCATAATAAAGGTTATCGTTACTAAGAAAACCTTACAATGGATGTGGTCAGAGGTTGTAAAGCATCTAAAATGAATGTGAGGTTTGCACAATATGCTAATCAGTCATACCTAAAATTCACCTCACCAAATTTCCCTACTTTTCTTCAGTATTTTTCTCTGGAAAAGGCTGTAAATTTCCATTTATCTCCATTAGAGAAATCAGTACAGTTTGGGGATTAATAATTGTTTTTCCTCTTTTTTTATATTCAAACTATGCTAACAAGATTGTCTTACTGTGGAGAAATGTTTTATCTTTTCAGTGCTTTGGTGTTACAGAGATTCTAAAGGAAAATTTCAGTAAAATACACATGGGAAAAATCAAAAGTATCTTGAATGAGTTTAAAAAAAAAAAAACTGAGTTGACATTATAGGCATTTACAGTGGTTTCATGTATGAAATGTGCCATTCTAGAATTACTGCATTTGGCAGACCAACAAGAATTCAATCTGCCTGGCAGTAATTAACGAAAGAGAACAGCTAAAGAGTGCTTGAAACCAAAGAGCTTGCTCAGTGAATTGTAGTGTATTGTGATAAAAAATGAAACACCAGAAAGACAGCAGATTTCAAGGCCATAGGCTTTGATTTCTACTTTTGATGACTCACTGAAGATAGCAAAATATAACACATTCTCTTTTCTTTGTCTGGGCTGCTGATTTTTTTTTTCTTTGTAGACTTGTGTTCTGTATAGATGTATTAGTTTACTAATAACATAGTATGTCATCCATTATTCTTGTACTTTTCTCCTTTATGCTAGCTGGCTGGTAATTTTGTGTGAAGTAAGGTCTTGCTTTTCAGTGCTTGATAAACCCACCTCCATTTATTCATATCTGCACCCCCAGTTCAAATCAAAAGAAAATTCAAGGAAATAGATTAATTGTATGAAAGGGGAATGACCTTTTCTACACTCACTAGCTATTACAGAAGTGAACTGCATTGCTGACTGCTCACTATTAGGCAGACTGAACATTGGTGGTGAAGACAATGTTGTGAATTATTTATTACAGCTAACCAGAGTTATACATTTCCTTTTAAACGAGTTTTTACTTAATTTCTTTTCTTTTGAGCTGTTCGGGAGGGAGTGGGGGCAGGGGGAAATGAATTTTGTGTAGACTGGAAATCACAAGGGGATAAAAGAAAAAGACATGCAGCATTTGCAGTTCTGAGGTTTTTATTTAGAGATTTTTGGATAATACACAGGGTATTGCAACATCCCAGGTTGGGTGCATATAATGGTAAGCATTAGGCGGGCTAGATTGGCTTAACATAAGGTTGCTTTTTTCCTAGCTTCGTTTAGTCAAGGGATTGGAAGAAACAGTAAAAGTGATGGAAGAGATTTGAGTAACTTAGATTTGAACTTGACCTTTTCTCTGAGCTGATCCCTCTACCTTGGTGGATACAGTGCTTGCACTGCTGAACTTGACTTCTAAAGTACTATCCATTTACTTTCAATCAGAAAAATGTCTAAATGTTGTTGATAACTCTAAGAGCTTTGTCTGTTTCTATGGTTTCTTTATCAGCCCAGATATTAAAGAGAAATTACTTTAGTGTATTTATAAATTTCCATAGGGCATTTAGTTTGTGTAATTTTCCTTTGTTTCAGAAGCTTAGTTCCTCGTTGGTGTTAACGCTGAGCCTGAAGCTTAATGACTTCAGAAGCTGTTCCGCTGCTGATTGTGCTGCAGACTGGTTTTTAGCAGCTGTTTAGCAGCTTTTTTCTGGTTGAGACCTGCTTTAGTCTTTTTCTGACTGAGACAGTTTTCTGCACAATTATTTCCTGCATTAGATGAGAGAAACACTTGCCTTGCCCCTGCCTGATACTCTAGTAAAACTGCTTGATCCTTCAACACAGGACTAGGAATGTTTGACTATTCCAGGGACTGTAGTCTTAGGACCAATGTCCCAATAAGTTATCAGAGAATACAGAATCACAGAATCGTTTTGGTTGGAAGAGACCTTTATGATCGAGTCCAGCTGTTCACCCTGTACTGCCAGGTCATCATGAAGCCATGTCCCTCAGCACCACATCTATGTATCTTTTAAATACCTCCAGGGATGTGACTCCACCACATCCCTGAGCAGCCTGTTCGAGTGCTTTACAGCCCTTTCTGTAAATAAATTATTCCTAACATCCAACCTGAACCTACCCTTGAGGCTGCAGCTTGAGGCTGTTTCCTTTTATCTTGTTTCTTGTTACTTGAGAAAACTATTTTTTTTTTTTTCTCTTCTCCATCATCATCATCATTGAGCTCTAGACAATCAAAACACTCCTTAAGACACAGGGCCACTCCCCCACCTCTCCTTCCTGGCCTGTCCCTTTTGAAAAGTTTGTACCTGTTCAATGCAGCACTCCAGTTGTGTGAATCATCGCACCATGTTTCTGTGATGGCAATTACATTATAGTTTTCCTGCTGTACAATGGCTCCAGGCTCCTCCTGTTTGTTTCCCATGCTGTGGTCATGAATTTCAGTACAGTGTACCAGTAATGGCAGGCAACCAGTCAAGTCCATGCAGCACAAAATCAGGTATCAGCTACCTTCAGTACCAGAAACACTCATTGTTGTTTTATCCTCGGTATCAGCCCAGGATTGCTGATGTTCAAGATTTCTGGTAGTAAAAAGACTTGTAGTAAAAAGCATCTGCTGTGTTGCTTCTCAAGAGTGGTGGAGTCCTGGATCTTTAGAAACAGGACTTCTATAATGTATTTGGTGACAGATGAGTGTGAGCAGCTTCCTAATAACCTCCTCTGACTGACTTTGCCGTGAGAGAAGATGTCACTTCTTTCATGTCACAGATTTATTGAAGCATCCGTCATAGGAGAAGAAGCTGAGAGAGTTGCATATCTCCTTAGATCAGCTTAGATCTCAGCTCCTTAGACTCAGCAAACCGTCTGGACAGTTTAACCTGGAGAAGGCTTGGGTGGGCAGGGGAATGAATATTGAGAGCGTGTATAAATGCCTAAGGGGAAAGAATGAAAACGAGAAAGCCAGACTTTTTTCAGCAGTGCTCAGTGACAGGACAAGAGGCAATGAATACAAATTAAAGCATGTGAAATTCCATCTGAACGTAAGAAAAAGCTTTTTTACAGTGAGGGTGATCAAACACCACAGGAGGGTTGCCCAGAGAGGCTTGTAGCGTTTCGACCTGTGAAGATACTCATAACCCAGCTAGACACAGTCCTGATCTACCTGCTCTAGCTGACCCCGCTTGAGCAGGGAGGTTGGATTAGATGATTTCAAGAGATATCTTCCAACCTAAATGATTCTGTGATTTGGAATTTTTTGTTGCGTATCAGGTGAAGCAGCTGAGTTCAGAGAGCAAAGCAGCCTTTTCCAGTGAGAATTAATAAAAGTGGAGTGTGTGCAACGATACATTCTCAAAGGATATTAATTCTCATTCACTCTTTCAGAAACTCGGTGCCTCTTCCAGCTGACGATCCTGGTGACCCTGCCTCTCTGTCCTCACATAATGTATACTGTCCCTGCATAGTGAGAACTGCTTTAGTACCTTTCTAGCTGCTAAGTGTTGCACTTCTCAGGAACTCATCTTCATGGATAGTGGGCTGTGGCTCCTTAAGTTACTGCCTCTTCCCTGAAGTGATCCTAGGCAGTTTCTCATATTCCTCAGAGTGTGGTGTGATGGTTGCTCTAAACTGGTACTCCCTCTTAGCAGTGTAAAAGAGCATGTTTTAAAATAAGCAGTACTAGAGACGTTTGCTACTTCCCAAACTCGTAACTGACAAATATTTGGGGGATTTCTGTAGTTATTTGTGACTGTTGCAGGACTACAGAAACACGCACAGGGACTGGGGCTATTGTTACTGTTACTGCTGACCATGTTGAAAATGTCAGTCTCCCTGGAGAAAAGTCACAGTGACCTGTGATGGCTGCAACTGAAACGGGGGGTGGAGTAGGAGCATGTGGTTCAGGAGGGAGTCATGTAAACAGCAGTGCTGTCTTAAGCTTTGCTGTAGGCTTAAACTTTGAAGATGTAGGCTGAAGTTTCACAGCCTGCTTAAGCTAATCTTAACATAGAACTGCTACTATAAAAGAGATTTTGTTGTGATGTGAAGTTGTCCAGGCTTCAATGACTGGAGTCAGTCTCATAGGCACTAAGGTTTTACATACACCATCCTGTTGAGCTGCTCTAATGGGCTGCTGCTACTGAAAGGAGAAAGGCTTGGTCACTTACCTTTTCTCGCTTCTGCTAGCTTTAGCTGACTAGACCTTTCTAGGAGTTGTTTTCGTGTGCAAGAATGATTAAAAATCCCAAACAAACCTATCTGGCGGTTTTGCGATGGCAGGGACTTACACCTGTTGACAGGCACATGTCATTAGCATTGATGATACCACAGTGTACGTGACAGTGCTTAACCAGGAGCGAAGGGAGAGGAATGACAGCTCCTTCTGGTAACTTTGAAACCCTACTTTTTAT
This sequence comes from Buceros rhinoceros silvestris, assembly GCF_000710305.1. Classification (NCBI taxonomy): domain Eukaryota; kingdom Metazoa; phylum Chordata; class Aves; order Bucerotiformes; family Bucerotidae; genus Buceros; species Buceros rhinoceros. The sequence goes on along the minus strand of NW_010421573.1, from coordinate 74,045 downwards.
GTGTGATTGTTACCTTGCACGATTTACTTCAAGCAGTAGGTCCAAATTCTGTAATCTTTAAAGCTACATCTACACTGCTCACTGCCCCTGCTTCAGGGGGTGATGATTCCTGGACCTCAGGCGCAGTGGTGTGTGGCAGTGGCTTTTATACTGGTGTTAGGCTAGTTTCCTACAGAGCAGGCTGGCCACGTTCGTGTTGAATGTTCATCTTTGGGTCCTGTATGGTACCTCTGTGGCTCTGAGCCTCAGTTAGTGTTTCATGTGTGCCAAATGTCTGAACCAGAGAGAGCTGTGCTGGGAAAGGGTGTTGTTTTTATGAGGATTGGCCTGAGGTACAATGTGAGGAGATGTGGGAGTGTGCAAAGGGGTGTACTCTTCTGGAGTACAGCGGTAGCACCAGCTTGGTGCAGTCTTGTTAGGAGGTCTTTTGGGTGATATTCCCAAAGCTTTATTTTGGAAGAAAAGTTGGATTGCTCTCTGAGGAATGGGAGCAACTAACATCTGTACAAAGTGGATGACCAGGAAATCAAGATCCAGGAACAAACTAAGTTACCCGATATTACAGAACTATTCAAGGAGAGGATTTGTTCCTGTTAATGTCAGCTTGATTTATATAGCGGTTTTCCTGAACCGTGGACTGTGGGGTAATAAATGATAATTGTGAACTCCATGCAATACATTGTAGTTGCTTTCTTTCCTTTTGTTGCAGTGTTCCACTTTGTTTTAGCCCTTCCAGAGAACGGTGTAGTATGTTTCTATTGTTTCAGATGAGATTAAGAAAAATTCAGAATTAATTTAGGCTTAAGTATATTAACTCTTTCTTTATAATTTTTGCTTATTTCAGGTACATGCAGAGTTTCCTTGAGCTTTTAGAATATGAAAATAAAAGCCCTGAGGATCCTCATGTTCTGGATGAGTGAGTAATTTGTTTTCTTGTGATGGTTCATTTTAAAATAATCTGTCTCAAAAAACAAGTGTTGGGTGTTGGTTTTTTTTTTTTACTGCAGAGTAACAATGATCTTATGTGTAAGATAGAATTTGTGCAGCAAAGGCCAAAACTGTAATGTGGAGTAGAATATATATTTTTGCATTATTTTGCATTTATACAGTCTGATAGTTTAAGAAATGGCATTAAATGCTTCTTCCAAGGCTGTATTGAGAAGACAGCATAAATGTGAGAATAGACTTGTGTCAAATACTTAAGACTAAAATGTCATTTTAGTATACATTGAGCTTAGTACTTATATTAACACTTTGATTTTTTTTTTTTTTTTCATTTTGAAAACATTCAGTGTGTCAGTCTTTGTTGTTACCTAAAAGCTTTTCTGATGGACTTCAATCACTGGTGTTCACTTACCTCATTGAATAGTACTACTTATGTTTTGAGAAGAAAGGGAAACTTAGCCAATTTTCTTTATCAACAAAATCATATTAAAATTGTCATTAGAGCATTGCCTTGAAATTTGTATGCGTAAAACAGAAAAAAAAAAAAAACCCAAACCCACATGTGAGAATAACAGGTGCAACACATACATCAGGCCTCAAAAACAAAAAACCCCAAGCAACCCCCCTAACACTAAGCTCTGGTTGTGCTGTACTGCAGCAGCAGTCAGCTTTGTTTCAGGAGATTGCTTCCTGCAGGTTTTTTATTCCATTGATTAATTTTCTTTAGGGTAGCTTGTCTTTTAAATTTTAAATTCTTTTTAAGCTCTGGAAATCTTGCCTCATCAAGCAGCTTTATAGGAAGTGTTGCATAAAGCATCCGGGGCTTCAGCAAATGTTCTGTTTGGGCAAGATGTGACCTGTGCTGTGCCAAAATGGTGTTTTGTCTTCAGTTAGTTTCGGATACATTAGCTGATCTATTAGGTTAGGTTAAGTTAGTCTTTTATTAGGTAATGCATTTTAGGTGTTACGCTCTTTTGGTTGTGGGCATGTTATCTGAGATCGTCATGCTTTCTTTAAGTATCAAGCAATACATGCAGGAAAAACTCAAGTGCACAAGTATCAAATTCCCTGCATAGCAGAACTGTAGAAGGAGCCATAAGGGTTATAGACTGAGTAAATTGTAGTGCTGCTGAACAAGAGGAAAGTAACTATTTTCTCAGTGCAAGTCCTAAGCAGGAACACTGTCTTCAGATCTGGATACTACCTATTAAGAAATTAAAACACGCCTGGGCAATATTGAACAAGCATTAGAGGCTTAAATAGTTCCACCTCTGAATAATGAAGGTGTTTGCTTAGACTGGCAAAAAAGAAATTCATGTGCTAGACACTGGAAATCTGAGTGTGCAAAAAAAAGTCACCGTAATAAAGGATCATTGGTTGCTGTAAGTGAAGAAATGGAGAAATTAAAAATGGGTGGATTTTTATTAAAGTTGTGATTGTACACAGGTCAAGAAGAACAAATTCTAATATTAGGGAGAACAGACTGAAAAAGACTAATTCAGAAAGCTTCTACAACATCCCATTTTCAAAGCTTTTAAGAACAGATGAAACATAGCTTTCAGTCATGTTTTAGGCACGCTTATTCTGTAGTGGATAAATTGGATGAACTTTTTGGCTACCTTTATCTTTACATTTTGCAATTCTGTATTTTGTGAGCGATTTAGCAGTAAGTTTTCCTACTGCTTGACACTAGAAGAATATTCTGAGTGGGATTAAGTTACTAAAACGTAGGTGTCTGTTGTCTTTTGAGATGGCATAAGCTGTCCTAGACATCTCAACGAGGCTGGCAAGAGTAACACAGGTCCTATTAAACCTATAACATCCTGGATGTGCAGGTGGAGACAAGGTTTTGTAGCTTCTGGTACCATCTTAGATGTTCTGTGTTTAGGTCACTGAATTTCAGCTTTTTATGGACTTCAGAGATTCAAGTTAGATCATAGTATGTATATTTTTTAAAAGGCTGGTGAATGTTTTTCTTGGACATCTGTTTTTAGAGGCTGTTCATAATTATCAAGTTAATTATCTTATTCTGCCGTATGGATACCATGCATTCTTGATACTGTTTCATGGCAATTGAAAATATTGTTTGAGATGTTCTGTATTAGTATGATGTAACAAATATTTGGCAGTGAACCAAATATTTACTTATTCACTATAACTGGTTGTTAAAAACTTTGAAGCCTTACACTTATTGTGTTATATGTAATTATGTATAATAAGGATGTTGGGAGTTTTTGCTACCTACTCAGGTGGAGTCCAGCTAGGGACTTTTATACTCCGTTTGGCCTGTGGATTGATGAAAGATGTGATTACAGAGCAAATTTGTTCTTCTTGACAGTATTGGGTAGACTACCTAAGATGAGAAAGTCAGGTTTACTTTCCTGCTGTTTCCGTGTTAGCTGTTCCTAACTTTCTGAAGGCTAGGTCATTTAACTGGATATTGAGCTGTAATTAGCTGTTATTTTAATATTCTTTGCAAACTAAGTCTTTCAAAAATACTCTTATCTACGTCCATATTTATCTTGTAATAACTGACAGATAAATCTGACCAATTTCTCAACTCCTATACCAGTATTCCATGTTGCTGCTGTCTAGTCCTATCCTACTTCTATGGCTTATAGTCAAAGGAGAGATATTGGGAACTCTAGTAGTTAATGAACTACTTTTCAGTGGAAAAAACTCACATAACTGAGTTCATTTATGTTTACATAACACTTTTGTAATTGCATGTATCATGTAATACTGAATTTGAGCTGTAATCTGGGACTTGTGGGTTGTGTCTTTAGGGATGCATGAATAGGAATAGTACTTTTCTTCAGCCAGATTCGTTTGCTTAGAGGATGTGGAAGTTCACTCTATAAGATATGCCTGGTCTTTTGAACCAGAGTCTTTCTTGTCCTGGCAGTATCTGCAGTGTATCTCTTTGAGTACCTTGCATGTAGTAGCATTTGAAGAGGGTTTGGAGCATGCTTTATTTCTTGGTTCCTCTCAGCTGAAGCAACTTGCTGTGATACTGGGCACCCGACCTCTACCGTCGAGGGCCATTTCATACACTTTCTCTAATATAGAGGATGCAAAAATGGCGCTTTATTGCGTAGATCAGAAGGCTATATAGTTTCCAAAGAAGCCTCGCCAATCGTGGGCGGTTCCTACCTTCCCGTCACAGCCCGTGATCTTCCGGCCGCCTACACTGCCACCCAGTCTACCACAACATCAGCTGTCTTGTTTCTGCATTGAGCACTCTGTAGAAGTGTGCATCTTACATATTAATATCTTGTATTATGTTCATCATAGTGCAGAAGACACAGTCTTGCATCCTTTGGTCATCGTAGTATGCATCCTTGCTGGTGCCCTATGTGGCACCAGAAGACTCACAAATTTCATGACAGCCCCACCTTTACCTTAGTATCACAAAATGTGAGACTTGCCTGGATGGAAGTACTTCTGCCCCAGTACCACCCCAGAAGCTTTTGTGTGGAGTTGGTTGTGATGTCCACCTCAAGCACTCAAACTATGAAGATTTACAGAGCAGCTGACTTGTGGAAATTGAATGAGTGTCTTGGTGGTCTTTTCGTCAGCTGAGGCTGACTTCATTTGCTGTTATGGCTAATCAAGGTAACTAGCACAGGAGAGAAGGGGAGCTCAAATGACCTTTTTAAAGAAGTTTGATATCCACAGATGTGCTGTATCACTGTTGGCAGTTCTTCACTTAATGCTTTGTAAACCAATGGAATGACTTCTCTGTTGAACATAAAACTGTTCCATGACTATTTGTGTTACCTCTCTGCTTGTCTGGGGAGCCTCAGAATTTGGTCTCTCTGAGAAAATCATTTTATGTATCAATGTTACAGGATTATAGATGTTAGCGTGTACTGGCACAGCTGACCGTGAAGTCATGCTGTGAAGTGAATTGGGAAGCTGATCTAGTGGATAAATAGCCCACTTCTAGCCCTGTAGTCCCTAAACTGTTACACCGCTTGGCATACAAAAACAGACGGCCGCGCCAGAGCTATAGAGAGGGTGAACAGTTAGGAGTAAGTGCAGAGACTAAACTAAAGGTGATGTTTTTCAGAGTGGCCCAACTTATCTCTGTTCTTAGAGTGTGAATTGGAGGACAAATCTATGTTCTTATATGAGCGTTACCTTTTTGTGACCTTTGGACAAAATCATTAAAGGGATTTCTGTCTCAGCACGTCTGTGATGAAGAGGTGCTCCAGTTTCTTTGTTATGTTTTGTTGGTTAGCACGCCTTATGAAGACTTTCTACAATGTCACCACATTACTGTCACTGTCAGTGGTATAGGTGTACTCCAAAAGGTCAGGTTACTTTTGAATTTTTGATAACACAAATATCTTTCCTTGAGCTGCAGAGCAGTCAGGTGGGAGCCTTTCCGCAGTTCCATCAAATGCTGTGATGGCAGAGCGTTAAGATAAGCGTCCATGCTTGGTAAAGGGTGTAAAAAA
>NW_010421573.1:40020-68533 GCF_000710305.1 Buceros rhinoceros silvestris | reverse complement strand
AAAAAAAAAAAAAAAAAAAGCTGGCAGGAAATTTCCCATGGTCTAATCTGCCTCTGTGTGTTTAGCCAGATGCATAAGTTGCTCTTCAAAAAATGAAGAGTTTGTAAAATGTGCTGTTCATATGCACTTTCAGAGAACCCTTACTCTACTCTCTATACCCCTGAGTTTGGTTGCTGATTTTTCTCTTTGTGGCACTCTCGTGGGAGGGTGTGTGTGGTGAGTGTCCTGCAACTGAGAGCAAATGTTGTAAGCTGCCAGTATGTCTAGAGATAACAGACACAAGAAACAAGAAGTAACTTTACCTTCCGCAGCACTAAGATTAAAATAGTCATTCTGTTGGCAATTTGAAATAAGTAAATATTGGAGTAGATTTGATCAAGAAAGTGCTATTTTGTTACTTTCAAGTAATGTGGGTTGCTGCTTCAGTTAGTTTTACCCTTCAAAAGTAGCTACACTTTCTAGTAGGGAAATCTTTTGGAGTGTGAACTTCTTGTACCTGTCATTCTGGTGATTCTGAGCTACCAGACAGCACTTCTTTTAAAAAGAGCAGCCAGTCAAAAAAAAACCACCACTGTTGCATGTCTGTTCATTTAAAAGGATGATTTTTTTTCAGTCTACTCATCACTTTCTTGTCTTAAATCATAAGACATAGCAAAAATTCCTTTTGTCTTTATATTGACTTTACTATGACTTCTTTTCTTGTACCATAATGTTAGATCAAACAGAATAATATATAGGGTCATTAGTGACTTAAACTGTGTTGTGAGATGTGTTAATTGTCTATGCAGAAGTCTCTAGGCTTAATTTATTTACTAGCAATGGTAACACATTAATGTTCTTTTGTTAATACTGAAGCCACTGAAGCTCACTGATCTAAAATAGCTTCATATTAATAATTTCTCATCTGTCAAATGAACTGCATTATTCATTCATGGTGGTTTTGAAAATATGATACACTGAATTTTGAAAAAACAGTCATAAAATTTTCAGAGCTACTTCCCCAGCTAGTCCAATGAGTATTTTAAAAACTCCTTGATATAATCTCCCGCAGTTTGCGTACAGTAAAAACGTTGTGTCTTTCAGGGATGTGTGGGATGACGGGAAGGTAAGGAATGCATAGTAAGATTAAGGAAATGTGGTTTGATTTCTGCCCTGCTGCTTTGAAATGTGCCTTATGTACGTCAAGTGTTCAGTCCTTTAAAAGCATCTGCTTGATGGGAACATTTGAGTGAACTCAGTTATTTTTGAAGGTGGAACGGGAGGTTTGTCATCACTCCAATAATGAAGAATTCTTTTATTGTGTGTATTTGCACACTAAGCCGCAGCTATGATTTGCTGGTCTGTAGCAGATAAATCTCGCAGCTCTTTGGTTGCCCTTCGGCATGCTTTGTGTACTTAAGCATTTTGGTAGGGGGATGTCTGTGGACAATGTGGCCTTGTGGAGCAGGCAGGCATCAGCTTGTGTGTTGTGGATAGTGAAGGTATTCAAAAACAAATGCCAAAGCTGTCAGCAAATGGCATTTAGTAGAGAGTGTTGCCAGTTCCCTTTCAGATGTGATTGTAAGAGTTGCTTCTCAGCCTTGTTTTTAGCTAGTGCCTTGTTGCTCTGAAACAGAGAAGCAGCGTAAGTACAGCCAGGCACTAGTCTTGTCTGGAAAACTAATGTCAGATCTCCATGGTTAGAGATCACACAGAATCAAGACTTAATAAAACATAGGGAATCTAGAAACCTTTTAAGCATTAAAATATTTTAAGCTGTTCAGTCAGCAAGACACATAAGTAAGAGAACTGTACTGTGATAGTACTGACATGGGAGAATTAGGCAGTTAAAACTTCCCCTTTTCTTCACAACAAAATAGTGTTGAAAGACTACTGAACTGTTTGTTAACACTTGGGCAAATCCTGTTTAGTCCTGTTTAGACTGAGGCCAATGAAAATAAAATGAATAAAAATAAATCCTGTGTTCCTTTGGAGCTGGCAGCATAGGGTAGGAGAAATAATTTGAAAAATATCTCTCTTGTTGAGAATGGCGTGGTGTGCTATCAAATGATTGTCTTGGCTGAGTGCTTATGAAAAGGAAGGAAGCATGCAGTTTGAATATGGTAACTAATTGTTAGGGTTTTTTTCTTTTTTGGTGGTATTAATGTTCTTTTCCTTGCTCATTCCAGGGGGGTTGGACTAGATGACCATTAAAAGGTCCCTTCCAACCCAAACTATTCTATGATTCCTTCCTTGGCTGGTGTGTATTGTACTTTTGATAAAAATAATGAATATATTTCTTTTCAGTGTTCATTATAAATCTGGTGAGAATGTTTGGCTGTTGATATTTTTTTAAAAGATCTGTAGAATTGCAGATAGAGGCATAACTGAATGAGTCTCCAAGCTGTGTTTTCTTTTGAAAGCTGCATTTCACTGTATGTGCTTTTTTGTAAACAAGATCATGTAATCATTATGGTATTAAAATTCATTTAATATTTGAGAATGTAGCAAAATCGAGTAGTACTAATTTTCCATGTCTGGTCTTTAGAAAGCTATTAATATTTGAAGTATGTATGCGTTTACGTATGGGGGAAAATCCTCCATGCTGTTTCAAAGCAAGTAAGTGCTTGTTAACAGGTGGTCCTTAAGAGCAATGGAAGTGATATCTTAAAACTTGCTGAGCTACCACGGAGAAGAGCCCTTCAGAGCACCATTGTATGCGCTCTGCCATCCAGCGGTGTGAAAGGAAACTGAGCAGAAGTCCCAGTGATAATAATTACCTATCCTGGTAATCAAACTTAGCAGAATAGGTGCCAGGTGAAGGCAATGCATTCAAAAGTTAGACTGCCCAGGCTGAGGTGTTGGGAAGAAAGTACGAAGAGTAAGACTTCTCAGGAAAATGTGAAGCACAGTCAGGTTGTTTTTCTGGAGTTTCCTATCTCCCAGCTACTATTGGGTGCAGATAATGAGAGTTCACCATGGTGCTTATGTGTGCAATAAAAGAAAATCTTTTGGTTTCTGTTAATGGCAAATTAAAGTTAAAGGAATGTTCTGGGCAGGAATAACTTAATTTCAGGTCCTACATATATCACAGATCTCGTGTGAGGTTGACCAGATATTTCTCTTGAAATAGGTTTGTTTAGATATTGCTAAAATTTTTTCTCCTCTGATAATTTTTTGGTTGCGTGGGAGGGATAGTAAACAGATAAAATGGTTATCTGTGGGGAGTTCAAAACAGAAGTGAGAGATTGAGTTCAATGATACTTTTAACAATCTGTTTCTAATTTTGTTTCCTCTAGCTTTTTAGATGTTTTAATTAAAGTCAGGAACAGACACAATGATGTGGTTCCAACCATGGCGCAAGGGGTGATTGAATACAAGGAAAAATACGGCTTTGATCCATTTGTTAGCAGTAACATCCAGTATTTTCTAGATAGATTCTACACCAACCGCATCTCTTTCCGTATGCTTATTAACCAACACAGTAAGTAATTGCTTTTTTCATCTCTGAGAACTCATTAGTTATTGCTTGTAAACCTGAAGCCATAGCTTTGTTTTGGTTAATACTTCGTTTTTTTTAATACTCATGACTAATTCTTAAGATTTTGTGCTAATTACAATAAAAGATATACTGGCAACTGGTTAATTTGGTACTTCGCAGTTATTAGAAATTAATCCAAAACACCAGAGCACTTTCTTTTAGAATTTTTAGGCATCATCAGTGTGGCTGTCACATTTTAATCTTGTTGGCAGAGGCAGCTTGCATAGTGATACATGAAGTATTTTTAGACAGTAGTAGAGTAGCAAGTTATCTAGACTTTCCTGCCTTCTGAAGAGAGGTCGAGTGTTTCTAACATAAGTTTTAATTTGTATCCCTTGTCTCCCACTACTTCCTATTTATGAATAAATGCTAGAATTAATCATCCTTTGTCATTAGGTTTGGTTTCATTTGTTGTTACTAATAAAGTTACTTTTTTTTATATTCGTATTACAGAGTGAAAGGAGTTATTGCACAGCTCCTATTAACCAGTATGTGCAACTATGCAAAAAGTGATCTGATAAAGTTAAGGACAGTCTTTTGGTCTCTTTTAGTGTATCTTGTGCCTTTTAGCTCTAGAGCTTCATTCTCTGCCCAGTATTCTGCTTTTATGAGCTCTTAGAAATTGTAGTATGCTACAGATAATGTGGACAGTAGAGTAGTGTAAAGTATTTTACTGCAAGTTGTGTGTCTTTCCAGTAACCTTTTATGTGACTAAGTGATACCTTGCTGTGTGTGTACAAATAACTCTAATGTGGCAAAGCATGCAAAATGAGATAAATGTGCAGCCTGTTCTTTACTTGTACCTGGACAGACTAAGTTAAAACCAAGTTAAGTTAAAACGCTGTCATAGAGTTCTAGCAAGAAGTGAAAATGTTGTCCTAACAGAATTCTTGGGCTGAGTACTAGCATAATTTGCTCTAGTTCTGAAATATTAAACTTATTTAGTTGAACTGAAATGGATTTTCCTACGGACACTCTTATTTAACTTGTTGAAACTTAAAACTGCTTATAGATGCTTAAAGCTTCGTTAACATTGTACCATTTCTCAATAGTGATCCATCCATGATGGCAAGTACCAATCTTGAATGACTGATGAAAAAGACAATTGGAAAGCAGAATATGCGTAAACAGACTTTTACATAGTTTGCATTTGTTTCCCATGTTACTGCCAGACTGTTTCTTACAGTGCAGTTCTGCAGGGTGCAGTGTATTAGCTCACCATGGCCAGAATAGGAAAAGCTTTCAGAATCCTGTTTTTTGCTCACCTCATACTGCATCTGTTTCCTGTCAGAGCTGCCTAACTTGCTAAAATAGCAGAAAATCACTTCTGCTACTTCTCCGAGAGCTAAACTCTCAGTGGAGGATCTGGTGAGTGCCAGACCCTTGTGCAAAGGAGGGAGTGGGGAGTGTACTGCTGAGAGTCAGGGAGAAAGTCAAGTGAGAGAGACCTCTGTGCCAGCGGTGAAATTGCAGCTTAGTGAGTGTAAAAGGCTTTTAATGCTGTCTTTACAGCTCCTCAGTCCTTTTGACTGTAACATTCCCATTGCTCTGAGTGCTTCTCTTCTGGCATAATGGTATGAATAAGCATTTTATGTTTTAGTTTTATCTCATTTTTGGTAGTCCACTTTGAAATACAGGTTTTCACCTTAACCCTCCTGTACCACTATTGCTGTTTTAGCTAGTCTTAGCTATAAAAAATGAAAAGGAAAAAAAAAAATAGGAAGGCAAGTAGTCTTCCTAAACAAGGATTCTGGCAATTTGCTAGAGAATCTTTTTTAAAACAATGATGCGCTATGCAGTAAGTGTCAGATACTATCAGATTTAAACTTTCTGGGCTGCCTCAAGTGTTAGAGATGATTTACTGCCGTTTCTTTTTCCTTTTAGCACTTCTTTTTGGCGGAGATATTAATCCTGCTCATCCCAAACATATTGGAAGTATTGATCCTAATTGTAATGTGGCAGAGGTGGTTAAAGGTAAGATGAAATTAATATTTTTGTTGATTAAAAAAAGCCTACAACTTACATTATGCATATATGTTATTGAGATACAAGAGACTGAATGTGATTTAAATACTTTTAATAAATTTAAAAAAGAAGAAATTAAAGTTCTGCAGTGGCTCACAATAAAGCCATGAGCTTATTCAGAATTTCTAATGATTTCTTTATTGAGAATAGAGGAACTTTTGCTGTTTTAACAGAACTAAGAAAACAATTGATTTTTAAAAAATAACTTCAATCTGTTCTTTTAAGTATCTGAGTGTTTTAATACTTAGAAGCAGGTTCTCATGTACAGCTTTTTTGTCTGATTCTGGTTCTAAACAAAATAGAGAGTAAGTTAAATTTTCCAATTTGTTTAGTTAGACCTTTCAGTAAAATGTCCTCAGGTGTACAGATATTCCGGTGAGATTCCCCATTACTGTATGCATCTGATTGTATCAAAGCCTGTTCTCTCTTATCCAGAAGAGGTGTATGTGATGGTTGTACCTGAATGATCTGGCACAGTCGCATTAGAAATCCTGTTTGCTTAATAAATCCTGTTTACGTAATGTTGTGAATGTTCTTATTCTTTCAAAATGTTAGTAACTAGTCATGAGGCAATGCTGTCCTGCTTCACGAACTTCCTTACTGAAGGTTCACACGCTGGGTGTATCTATTTACAAATACTGGTCTTGCTGTCTCCTTCACTGCTGTTTGTGCAGCTGCCAGAGAGGAAGAGTGTGTTTCTCTTCTTCACTTTCTGCCAGCGGGAAACTCTGACCTTATGTCGGAGTTTGACTTGCGTGATAGCTTGCTTTGTAAGGCAGATGCTTTCTACTGTTCTGAAGGCTTCTTGGCTTCTAGCTTTTTAGCTCTAAGTTGGCCTTTTTTCAGCAGCTTTCTTTTGATTGATCTTACTCCGCTGTGACATCAGCGTTGTATATGTTACAATCGTGTTGTTTGCTATTAGAAGGAATATCTAAATAGTGTTGGAATCTATTTTGATCATCAGATTCATAGCTGCTGGCTTGGACAGAGGAGTTCGCAGCATCAGAAGGTCCTCAGTCCAGTTTTCAAGATAATAGCTAAAATAGGTCTTCCACATCTGAAGAAGAAATCCCTAACAAAATGAGGGAATCGTAAACAGTATCCATTGTTGTCTTTGGAAGAAACAAAATGTCCTTGACTGAGTCTGTCTAGAGTCAAGGTGATTGAGGCCATTTCCTTGTAGAATTGCTGGAGGGGATGATTTACATTCTGTATACTGTACTAGCTCCAAAGTGTTCTGGTTCACAGGGAGCGTTCTGAGCAATTTGTCAGAGTTAAGATGTTGATTTTTGGCACTGTATGTGGCAGCTACAAGCTGCATATGCCCTTCAAACATTGAAGAATTATTTAAACAGCCACTTCTTACTCCAAGCAACTCCATCAAGTGTGCCTGTAACTGCTTGAAGTGGGTCTCTGTATCTCACTATCTGTCCTACAATAAGATTTTTGAGCTTGGAAGCCAGGATTTTAGATGTACGGATAGATCTTAGCTCTTGTTGCTACTTAACTTCAGCTACAACATGAAGCGTGCTTTGAACTTTGCAGTCTCTTTAACAGTCTTAGGACTCTGACAAAGACTTGGATTTTAAAGGAAGGAAAAATGTTCATGGCTTGGAAGAGTGTATTCTTTGCTGGATAAAAAACTGGCTGGATGATCGGGCCTGGAGAGTGGTGCTGAGTGGAGTTAAATCCAGTTGGCGGCCAGTCGCAAGTAGTGTCCCCCAGGGCTCAGTGTTGGGGCCTGTTCTCTGTAACGTCTTTATCGATGATCTGAATGAGGGTATCAAGTGCACTCTCAGTAAGTTTGCAGATAACACCAAGTTAGGTGGATGTGTTGATCTGCTTGAGGGTAGGGAGACACTGCAGAGGGATCTGGACAGACTGGATTGATGGGTGATTGAGGCCAGTTGTATGAGGTTCAGCAAGGACAAGTGCTGGGTGCTGCCCTTGGGACACGACAACCTACTGCAACGCTACAGGCTTGGGGAGGAGTGGCTGGAAAGCTGCCCAGCAGAAAAGGACCTGGGGGTGTTGGTTGACAGCAGCTGAGGATGAGCCAGCAGTGTGCCCAGGGGGCCAAGCAGGCCAGCAGCATTGTGGTTTATATCAGCACTCGTGTGGCCAGCAGGAGTAGGGAAGATATTGTCCACCTGTACTTGGTGTGGTGAGGCCACACCTTGCATACAGTTTTGGGGCCCTCATGACAAGGACGTTGAGGTGCTGGAGTGTGTCCAAAGCTGATGAAGGGTCTAGAGAACAGGTCCTTTGGGGACCACCTGAGGAAACTGGGGTTATTTAGTCTGGAGAAAAGGAGATTCAGAGGAGACTTCGTTGCTCTCTAAAGCTACCTGAAAGGAGGTTGTAGAGAGGTGTGGGTCAGTCTCTCCTCCTGTGTAAGAAGTGATAGGACAAGGGGAAATGGCCTCAAATTGCTCCAGGGGAGATTTAGGTTGTATATTAGGAAAAATTTCTTTACAGAAATGTTGTAAAGCACTGGAACTGGCTGCCCAGGGAGGTGGTGGAGTCCCCATCCCTGGAGGTGTTTAAAAGACGTGTAGATGTGGTGCTGAGGGACATGATTTGAGGACCCTGGCAATGGACTCAATGATCTTAAAGGTCTCTTCCAACCAGATGATTCTGTGAAAATGTAAGACTGCATTCAGACTCTGGCATAGTTCTGCTTCGGACTGGACATTTTACTGGGTCGTGAAGTGATAGTGCCTTCCTGTTCATCTCAAGGTGGTTACTACTTGAAGATGGATGAGAGCTCTCTGTTAAATTTAGGGAGGCTAAATGGTTTTGCTCAGGGCTTCTTTGTTTTCTCAAGGTTTGCATAGTGGCTGCATCAGTGGATTTTGGTTTATTCCCCCAGTTACTGATTGGCTGTTTAGAGGCCTTGAAGTGGTTCTCTGCAATAAGCATCCAACTCCTTCCCCTGGATCCGTATCTAATTTTCATTTCTGTGATGTGGAAACTCTTTGAAATCTACTCACATATTCTTTTCTCTGTAAACGGCCTTATGGTCATACTAGCTGCAGTGTTATCTTCAGCTTTTGATGACCGAGTAAGGATTGTGGCTGTGCTTCTTATGCCCCTTTTTTCCAAAAGCATAGGATTGCTCCCAATGCCATCAGAAGTTCTGAGATGATCTCGGAATACCATGTAAGTGTAGGTATTCCTGCATCTTTTTTCCTAAATTATGCGTATCCCAGGCTGAGGTTCTCTGTGCAGCTTGGATATTAAATGGGATTTTGATCTTTTTACTAGGACATGTTTTACTGTGTTAATGACAGGATCCTTTTAGAAAGTCTTTGAAGCTGAACATCTTGACACAGAGGGTTCCTACTAGATAGCTGGTTTTGCGAGACATTCCTGGGACTTGGTCAAGAACGTTTCCGGTGTTGATTAGCTCCATTTTACTAGACTTCAAGCAGCACTTTTGTCAGCCTCGTGTGGTATGTCCAGCCTTGCAGATGTCAGAACAACTGATACAAATTTTTTTCAGATAACAGGACACATTATAGATATTTCTGTAGACATCTTGAAGGAGGACGGTTATACTTACACAGCCCTTTCAGGGGCCTAGTGATTTTACTTTCTTTGTGCTTACCACATAGCTCTGAGTCTCGGCAGTGACTGTGTTCTTTTGTAGTGTCGTTTTGGACAGGAGGAGGAAGGTGCCTGTAGGACGAGGTCAAATGCAATTGTTATGGCATCTTAGCAAATTCCTCTTTGTCTGCAGAACTGCTGTGCTGGCTCATAGCCCATACTTACTGTGAGGAAGCCACTTAGATTCAGGTAGCTTGCATGATGTAGGTACAACATCTTTTGAGTTTGTCGTTTGTCTTTAAGCTAACACTTGCTGCTTATTTTTAAAATAGTTTTGTAAATGAGTACCAGCAAACATTTAGAACCAGCAAGAAATCTTTCAAACTAAAGGTGACTTAAACTTTCTTGCTGTGTTTTGACAATACATAAAGCCAGAACTGGATTATGGAGAGGCTGCTTTTTTGTGTTGTTTTGTTTGGTAGGAAAGAATGAAAAATCTTAAAAGATTCTAGGTTTCTTCCCAAAAGGCCTTGAAAGTCAAGTATTGTAAAGAGTATCGTGTTACTGCATTTGAAGAAACCGAATGTCATCCTTTCTCATTTAAATTGTGATCAGGACATGACAAATAATTGGATTCTACGGTCAACCTAATAATATATCTTTCTGGTTTTCAAGCCCTGAACAAAGACTAAAATTAGCTTGTCCGTAGTAATCTGCTTTTGTTTGTAGAGCTTTTAATAGAATTTACCCTTTCTTGACAAATGAGCTATAAGCATACAGAGAAAAAGGGATTAGGATGGATACCGGTTTCACACTTGAAACTAGTTACTAAAACAGGTGATCTGCTTGTAGTCTTTCCCATACAGGATGATCTTTGCTAGTCGTCTCTAAATACATTTGATACATTAGTGTTCTGTTCTGTTTTGTAGATGCTTACGAAACAGCTAAGATGTTATGTGAACAGTATTACATGGTGGCACCTGATCTGGAAGTTGAAGAATTCAATGGTAATTGTGAAATTAGTTTAAGTGATATGTGTAAGAAACAGCATTTTAAATACCTGTGATTTCTAGTTTTGTTAATTAATTGTACGTTGTAATTTGAACTCTGCAGTCCTGTGTGGAGAGTTACTTTTCTTCTTCTAATGTGCTCACATGGGCACCTGAATTACAGTTTATCGTCATGACGTGTTTAGTTCCGGATGCTGGATGCAGAGTGTTAACTGCTGAATTTCCTATCACATTAAAAGAAAATAAAGTGGTTAAGAATCCTCAAAACTGAGGATTCTGACTTCTAGCTTATCTTTTAGTAGAGCTGAGATTTGTTTTGTTTTGGAGTATGCTTATAAATTTCACTGGTCAATCTCTGTGTAAAATGGCAAAATTAGACTTTTTTTTACATAGTCTATGCTTTAAGTGTGAAGTGTGTAACTTCTCACATGAAAATCTGTTTCAAGTTGATTGCAAAGATGAAAATTGGGAGCTATGAAACTGATGAGACAGACCTTGTCCATGTATTGACTGATTTTTGTTCATTGTTTCTATTGACAATAGGTAGATTAAT
This sequence comes from Buceros rhinoceros silvestris, assembly GCF_000710305.1. Lineage (NCBI taxonomy): Eukaryota > Metazoa > Chordata > Aves > Bucerotiformes > Bucerotidae > Buceros > Buceros rhinoceros. The sequence goes on along the minus strand of NW_010421573.1, from coordinate 57,876 downwards.
TTTTTTTAAGTTAAACCAGACTGGCTTGAGTCATCCTCTCACAAGTTTTGGAAAGGTGTCCAGATGTAAGACTAAGATATTTCCAAACTTCACCAGAAGAATTGCAAAAGTCTCGAAAATAAGTAACACTCAAAATGGAGAGTGTGATACACGGGAACGCGTGTTGCTCGAAGTACTATTTAACACTGTAGAAATTCTTCTCTGCACAAAGAGATACTGTCAACACTGGCACGTTACTGCCAGCCCCCTCTCCGACAACGAAAGGACCCAACCTTGCCCCTTCTGAAACAGAGTGGTTTTTAGAGCTAAAAGTACTGCGTGCTGCAGCAGGGGAATCAATGCAAAATTTCTTTGAAAGCCTAAATAAAAAGTTCCATCAGTAGAGAAAACAAGTTGCTCGATGTCATTTAAAAAAGAAGTGAGGAAAGAATTACTGGTTTCCTTTAAGCTAGCTTATTATCAACATGAGGGAAATGACCTTGCAAATTACCTCGTGAGCAACGGTGACATGTTTTCTACCTGTACCCTATGCCTCAAATGAGTATGAATCAGTCTGCCTTGGCTTTGGTGACGCGTAAGAGAATTGCAGTATGGACTCTGACAAAATTAGTGTAATAAAACAGCAGGTTGCCTTGCAACTAATCATGAAGAGCGTTGTTTTGGTTGTGTTTTCCTCGGAGTTTTGACTGCCGTGTCTCTTAAAGATAGTATTGTCAGCCCTCAGCACCAAAAAGGATGAAGGTGACTCCAGTCGTGTTCTGTGTGCACGTTTGTATCTTCCTGCCGTTCATGAAGCAGACATTTAGAGACTTTTCTTCAATGTGAATTGCTGCCGAGTCTGACAAGCTGTGACTGTATAATTTAATGCCAGTAGATACCTGAACGTTCAGAGGTGGCTGCACCTTCAGCACCAGAACTGTCCTGGAATGTATTAAATGTAGTGGTACAATTTCCTGCCAAATCAAATTAGCACTCCAGCATTCGTAGCCGTGCTGAGCCATGCGCCTCTGCTGAAACACAAACGACGAGGACAACAGCATGCAAACAATTCAGTTCTGATTTAGAATAGGAAAACTCATTGTTTGACATAGGTTTTGAAAATTTTAATGTACACTTCACATTTTATATGTTTTAAGGGAAAATATGCAGTTGTTTTTAGAATATTCAAACAGTGAATTTCTTTTACTTTAAGAATCTTTTTGTTGAGCAAATATTATGCTTAAACATTGTGTGTGTGTGTGGTGAGAAAAATCAAGTTTCCCACTGAAGTGGGAAAGTTCTTAGTTAACCTGTGTTGTCAGTATGAAACCAACCACTGCCTAGTGCAGTTTGATACATAAACAAAATCTGCTGACAGACATGTCTTTGAAAATCATCAGTAGAATGTGTTATTTCAAGTGACGGTAGTAACTGAAATTTGTGTTTTTACTTCATGGAGCTAATATTGCTCTTGGAAAATTAGAACATGCTTACATGTCTTTTCCTACAGTTTCCTGTTATGCCTGTAAATAGAAATGCTACAAAATAGCTGTTTTGGAATAAAAAAAGGGTTTTTTCTTTTTTTTTTCCAGCTAAAGCTCCGAACAAGCCTATTCAAGTAGTCTATGTACCTTCTCATTTGTTTCATATGTTGTTTGAATTATTCAAGGTAGGTTGCACTTGTTAATATTTGGAAGGGGCTTGTGAACTTAAATTACTGTTGAAATTGAGATTCTCTTCAGTTACAGCTGTTCATTGTTATTTTGGTTTTCCTTTAAGCTTATTCTTAAACAAGTGAAAAGGGTTTGAAACTGCTAAAAGCTAGGCTTACAGCCTCTCTTGCACCCTTGGGTACTTAAAAAAAAAAACAAACCCTGTGTTTTCCCACCTCTCCTCTTCTGCTTTTGCAGCTGATTAACTTCAGACACTTGTGGTAGTCTGTTTTTGCGATGTTGATATACTCGCCACTTTACAGTTTTCATAAGTTTGCTTCTTTATTGCATATTTGAGGTCTGGTTAGGATCAGTGTCTTTGGATTTTTGTGAAACAGCCCATATCTCTTAGAAATAGTGTAAACGACATGTTTTGGTTTTATTTATGTTTTCCGATTAATTGGAACAACAGAGAAAATGGAACATGTAAGAGCTATTGCATGCTTTCGAGTAAGGTGGTCTCTAGGTGGTGCAGTTGAACACTAGAACTGCAGGGGGAAAAATGCATTTGGTCAGAGAAAACATTTCCTAAAAAATGCTATTTTGGGTTTGATTTCTGACATTTGTCAAGTATGTTCGTTTAAATCTTCCCCTATTTTGCCATTCATAGCATTAGGTCTAGGGCAGAACAGGTGAGAATTCCTACATTGCTTGTAGGCATATTTTGGTACAAATATACCTATACATGAAACAGTATGAAACTAGAAAATTGTATCTGTAAATAATGGTAGTCTGCGACAGACTGGCAGTGGAAACTCTAAATACAGTAAAGGTAGTTTGATAAATGGTAACTTAACAACGTGACCCAGGCTGAGAAAGTCAAACCTTGTTCTCTGAGGTGAACATCTCAACTGGTGTTCTGCAAGTAATATAATTTCTTGATTTCACACAGGAAAAAAAGATAATTTCTTGCTTTATGTTCTCTGACTCTATATCTGATTTTTATAGATAAAAGTATGTATAGTGGAGTCCTGATGTAAAAGTTTAACTGGACAATTCATTGACTTGAAAGCACTTCTTGAATTTTTATTAAATACAGCTTTTTCTGTCTTGTATACAAATACAGGACAAAGTATCTAGATTCAACAAAATAAATGCAAGTTGTAAGTTGTCACAAAAAGCATATATGGTAAAGTTAGAATCAAAGACACCGTTTTTAATTTTATCTTCAGAATTCAATGAGAGCTACAGTGGAATTACATGAAGGTAAGAAAGAAGGCTATCCATCGATCAAAACCTTAGTCACTTTGGGGAAAGAAGATCTATCTATTAAGGTAAATGCCTAAAATAATATGCAGCTTACAAACCTGCTAGGTTTAGGATGCTATGACTTGTAATTTGAGAAGGTGATTTAATCACTGTATCACTTCTGATATTTGCTTCATATTCATTAGAATAGAATGTTTTCATTTAGAAGGGACCTCCAGTGATTATCTAGTCCAGCTGCCTGACCAATTCAGAGCTGACCAAAGTTAAAGCGTGCAGTTAAAGACACTGTCCACATGCCTCTTAGATGCTGTCAGGCTTGGGGGATCAACCACCCTTCAAGGAAGCCTGTTCCAGGGTTTGACCACCAACTTAGTAAAGAAATGCTCCCTGAGGTCCAGTGGGATTGTCCCCTGGCGCAGCTGTGAACCAATCCCACACGTTGTATCAGTGGATTCCAGGGAGAAGGGGTCACCACCTCCCTTTCTCCTTCCCCTCCTCAGGAAGTTGCAGAGAGAGCAATGAGGTCACCCCTCAGCCTCCTTCCCTCCAAACTAGACAAGCCCTGAGTCCTCAGCCACTATTTTAGTATTTCTAAAGTAATTTAGATAATGCTGCTTGAGTTTTGCAGGTTTTTTTCAGAACATAATGTTTAAAACTCTTAACTTTTCATTCCTTAGATAAGTGATCAAGGTGGAGGTGTACCGTTAAGAAAAATAGACAGATTGTTTAACTACATGTACTCAACAGCACCCAGACCTAGTCTGGAGCCCTCGAGAGCTGTGCCTTTGGTAAGCAATTGCAGTATGTGTTTAAATGTTCTGTTGCATTACCCTGGCGATACATTTCCCTTCACTGCCGTTTACTGGATCAGGTTTTCCATTGAAGAAATTGTTTATTATTAGCAATTCTGTGCAGGTGAAACTTACCAGGAGAAAATGGGTTCTGTTATCATCACTTAGCCTTTGGAATAGAAAATTGCTTTTCTTTGTCTTGACATTACGTTCTTGGGGACAAGCATGTCTGCATAGGCACAGTATTTTCAGAGGTTCGTGGGCAGGATTTTTAGTGCTGTATTGCTGAGAAGGTGGGCAACCTAATGAGCTCCTCTTTGGTTTATCTAAGCTGCCTGTAATAAATGTATTGAAAAGGTGAGTCACACTGTCAGAATTATAGCACTTGAGAAACACCTCCTTCTAATGCTTATATTGAACTTTGAAAATTATGTTTATATTAGTATGGACTGTAAAAACATATTTAAAAAATATAAATTCCCAAACCTGCATATGATGTGAACACTTTGGTTATATTCCTGTTCAGTTGGAAGTGTCTGACATGATGCAACCTTCCAAGATGTATCGGGGTCAGATTTCAAACAAACATAATTGCCCTATAGTTTCTTCTAAGCAAGGTATTATTTCAGTCTTGAATGCATAGATTCTTTTAGCAAGCATGATTTTTAAAAAATTATTACTAAAATTAAATTATTTACAATTTATTTTATTGTATTAAATGTTGTCTCATTCTGATAAAAATTACATAGCTACTGTTCCATTTGACTGGCTTTCAATAAGTGGACTAGTACTGATACTTGTATTCTTGCCTCTTTTCATCTTTGCATCAGAAGCAATAGAGAACAATCTTTTAGCTTCAAGCATGTCAAGAAAAAGTTGATTCTTTGATATATTTCCACATTTAGGAACACTCATCTAACAGGTTTTTAAATTTTTATTTTTCTGCTGATACTTCTGTGCTGGAAGTGCCTTCAGGCAGCTAATAAAACGCGGCACAGAGAATATATGAGTATTTCTGAAATATAAAATAGAAGCGAACTTAGATGAAACCAGTTTGGAGTGGTTCAGAGATGATAAATTTCCTTTTAGATTTGCAGCAGGAAGTCTTCATGGTACTGTCCTGGTCCACAGTTCATAACACTGGCGCCTGAGTGTATTGTGTTTTCACCAGTGTCTGATGCTGCCACAGCAGGTGTGAGACCCAGTTCTGTGTCTGCCTTGACTTGATATTAATCTTACAGCTCCTACCTCTGCACACCGTAGTAATATGTTTCAAACTTCTGCTTTTTCATAGAAAATTTTCTTGAATGGGATGAGTGATAGGGAACAGGCCTTAATTCAAATATAAACTTCTTTTCTTTATGCGAGGAATGGTAGAATCTTTCTTGAATCATAATCTGCCTTTGTTCTGTCTCGCTTTTGATCAGCAATTTACTCTATCAGCCTACAAAGATTTCCTGAAATTTGTTCTCACTATAAACTTGCACCTTGATTACCAGTTGTATTCACTATTAAAATGCCTCTTCTTTTGTGGTGCTCTGATTGTATAATGTGTTCATCTTAGGATTGACGCTATTCTTCTTTTTTCTTTCTTCCCCTGTGCATTTTTAGCAACGCATTCCTGTGTTTATTTCCTCATCTTCAAGACCGCTTCCTTTGATTCTGTGGCATTTATACTTAGTATTCTTCCACTGTACCCCTTTCAGGCCTTGTTTTCCTCTTCATGCTATATCACTGTAGCCAGACCTGCAAAGTACCCCCCTCTCTCGTGAACCTGGCAGCTTTTGCCCTATTGGTCTGACTGGTGCCCGTGGTGCTGAGGGACGTGGTTTAGGGACCCTGGCAGTGCAGGGTGAACGGCTGGACTTGGTGATCTTAAAGGTCTCTTCCAACCGGGTGATTCTGGGACTGAAGGTGGGGAAGTTGTTAAGCTCTTTTGTTTATATGTGTGTGCAGTAAGAAAAAAGTCAAGAACTGGGATCTGTGACATGTCTTTCCACTAAGAGGAAAAAGGACTTAGCAGTGAAGCTAGACATGCTATGTATTACGGCACAGATCCAGTTAAAAAACCAATTATTCTCTGCTTCATATGTCAGTCTTTATTGCTGAGTGGCAAAGACCAAAACACTTAAAATTACGGTGCTCCAGAAGGTAGGTAGGTCTGTGTTTGTCCCACTCTTGACTTGGATAATATTCTAAACTAAACTGCAGTACAGTGTAAATAGACTTTTTTCCCTCCTCTAACACTCCCTCCCCTTGTTACGTGATCCCGTGTCGAGTTTATGAAACATTCATGGGCCTGGGGAGTGGAAGAGAAAGATCTTTTTCTTGATTGGTGAAAATTCTCTCTGTGTCGTTGCAAATGCTGTTTAAAAACTGCTGAGAAACCCTGTTACCATGGCAGCGTTCAGATTCTAGCAGGTCTTGTGTTCACCTGTACTGCTGTACGCATAGAGGAAACACTAGAAACCCATGGTGATGTTTAATGATAATTAGGTTTTCTTACAGAATTTAATGATTGTCTCTCTAGCAACATTTGTTTATAGTGGGTGAAATGTGGCTTAAATTAAGCTTAATTAAAACTGTAGATACTAGTAAGAAATAAATTTAATAATTTCCTATTTGCTTAATGCATACGGTAATATTTAATGTTAAATTGGCTCTAAAAAGCTCTCCCTTCTCAGGGCAGATGTGCCAACACTGACTATACGCTGTCCTCTAGGTCAAGCACAGACCTAGCAGCAATCACTTCTTACTGATTGCCGTTTGCAAAATGGACCTTTTGCAAGGTCTTGCCTTAACAAGGTACTTACCTGCGATCTGTTTTCTTCATATTTCTTGTAAGTTACCTGTTTTGGAAAATAGGCTGAAAGCAATGTAGAGAGGAGACTTGATGGGAACCTTCTGGAAGAGGGCAGTATGAAATAATTATGTGGGCTAGCACGGAGCATAGAAAGATTTTCCTGGCAGGAGCAGGCGGCAAACAGAAGTTGGGGATGGGTTTTAAGGAGGTGTAATTCTGGAGAAAGTGTGATGTGTTTGCAGCGTTGCTTGATCCTGCCCTTTACTTGAGCTGTTCCTGGGGGGGTTGTTATCTACAGTTTGCCTTTTGGTTGCTGTGCTTTTTAATTTCTGTAACCTATTTATTGTCTAGTCTCCAGAAAAGGTGTAAGTCAGCTTTTGGAATTTTTTTTAGTTCTAAGACAGTTAAATAACTTCCATTTTTAAAGGTTAAGGAAGAAGTTCATCTAGTTTCAAAACCAGATGTTTGGAAGTGATGCACATGTCCACTGAAAGTCTTTGAAGCATACTGTTGTGGAAAAAGCGCAACTAAGCAACTGTTCCAACGTTAAAAGTGAGAAAACTCATGGGTTGAGATATAAAGGTGGCTTCATAAGTAAAGGAAAAGCTAAAAGCTGCCCACTCAAGCAAAGCAAAGGAAGGAACTCCTTCACCACCTCCCGTCAGCAGGCAGGTGTTCAGCCATCTCCAGGAAGGCAGGGCTCCATCACATGTAACGGTGATTTGGGAAGACAAACACCATCGCTCCGAATGTCCCCCGCTTCCTCCTTCTTCCCCCAGCTTTATAAGCTGAGTGTGATGTCATACGTATGGAATATCCCTTTGGTCAGGTGGGGTCTCTCACGGCTGTGTCCCAGCCCAGCCTACTTGCTGGTGGGGTGATGTGACAAGCAGAGAAATCCTTGACTTTAGTAAACGCTACTTAGCGTCAACTAAAATATCAGAATGTTGTCGATGTTATTTTCATCCTAAATCTAAAACACAGCACTGTACCAGCTACTAGGAGGAATATTAACTTTATTTCAGCTGAAATCAGGACACTGTGGAAATGGACACTAATAACTATGTCAAGTGGTATGAGTAGAAAAGGGCATCATTTTGGCTGGAAGAACTGAGAGAGAAGCTCTAATTTAAGATTATTAAATCTAGACTTGCATAAAACCCAGGCCAAGAGGTAAAACTCGGTGTGGTACTGTAGAGGGAGTAGACGACAGCAGGAGAATTTATGATGGAGACTGCAGAACAAAATTCTTTAATGTTCACCCCTCCCTCAAGGTACTTCCTGTAAAGTGATACCACATATTGGACTTGTGAGCGTTACACACAGCTCTTTTCCCAGCCTTCTCGCTTTCTTTTTTTTTTTTTAATCATTTTGGGGCTTTTAAGATTCAGGTCGTGACCTCAGTTATCTGTCAGGTTGCCTTTGTAGAAATATTATAGTGGAATGAGTGTATTGGTTTTCTGAAAACTTGAGGTGTCTAATGCTTCTTGTGGTCAACCCTTATGGAAGAGTTGTATTACTCCGTTGCCTTGTATATCCTTCTTTTGAAATGCTTATGTGTCTGGAATCCTTCCTTTATTGCTCTGGATAGTCCTGAAAAATTTGGGGGGGTGTTGGTGAATTATCAACCACTGTGATTCTCAGCACGTACCCAGTCATCTGAAAGAGTCAAGGTCTAGACCAAAATCTTTCTCCCTGGCTGTAGTGAGAGCAGCTTAGTTTTTTGGTTTTGGTTTTTTTTGTAACTTCTGACACGGGTGGGTTGGAAAAGGTGCCAAGTGTTGACCTTTGTTGCAGCTATGATTACAAATATTAGCATTGTAAATTTAAAATCTAAAATTCGTACCTGCCAAGTCTATTATGCTTTGAAAGTTGTGTAGTCTGTACAGGGTGTCCGTCCTCCGTAGAAGATTCCGTGCTGTGGAATCCTGGTCTTTGGTCAGACAGGTGAAGAACAGCGGGCATTAGTTGCCTTGTGTTGCTTTGTCCGTAGTCTTCTGATCTCTGTCGCAGTGTCACCACAGCAATCACTTAATAGTGTGACCTAGAGGAAGTAAACAGACTTGTGTCAAGCTTTCTTGTGTGGTCTCCTAAGTGCGGAGATGATGAAGGATAATCCCAGGCTTAGGCGAAAAAAAACATGCTGTCAAAAATCTGACTTTTACCAAAGAAAGAATGAAATATTATCGCAATGGTAATCGTAGTGAGGAAGCAGCAGGGAGTATCGGTTTGCTTTGATGATTGGGGGAAAAATGTGCTGTGTGTTACACCTACCTGCCTCTTCGAGAAAACTCAAAAGGGGCAAGGTAGTCCTAACAAAGAACTCTGATATTTCTCCCTTTTCTGTACTTAAACTAAAAAAATTATGCCTCGGGAAATAAGGAGATTTCTCAAAAGGCTGAATGTGATCATAGAATCACAGAATCATCTGGTTGGAAGAGACCTCAAAGATCATCGAGTCCAACCGTTGCCCCTGCACTGCCAGGATCCCTACACCATGTCCCTCAACACCAGATCCACACGGTTTTTAAACACTTCCAGGGATGGGGACTCCACCACCTCCCTAGGCAACCCGTTCCAATGCTTAATAACCCTCTCTGTAAAGAAATTTTTCCTGATATCCAACCTAAACCTCCCCTGGCGCAACTTGAGGCCATTCCCCTCGTCCTGTCATTCTCAATATGGGAGAAGAGATCAACCCGACCTCCCTACAACTTCCCTTCAGATAATTGTAGAGAGCAATAAGGTCCCCCCTGAGCCTCCTCTTCTCCAGACTGAACAGTCCCAGCTCCCTCAGCCGCTCCTCATAGGACAAGTTCTCCAGACCCTTAACCAGCTTTGTTGCCCTTCTCTGAACCCGCTCCAGCACCTCAACATCCTTCCTGAAGTGATGTTACAGTATGGTCCGAGTAATACAGGAAAGCTTGAAAAGTAATTTGATGCAAATCTAATATTTAGGTATCTTCTGGTTTATAAATGATTGCAACAATCTGTTACTTTTTTTTTTTTAACTTTCCATCATGTTTTTCCCTTTGTTTCTTACTTTTTGTAGGCTGGGTTTGGCTATGGCTTGCCAATTTCTCGTCTGTACGCTAGGTACTTTCAAGGTGACCTTAAACTCTACTCAATGGAAGGCGTTGGTTCAGATGCTGTAATTTATTTGAAGGTATGGACTTGACCCTTTTATCAGCTACTAAATGCAGAGCGATTTGTTTATAGCAGGCTGAATGAATGAACTTTCTCTCTTTTTACTCCTCAACTTGTTTTCAAATTTGTAATTGCTGTCGTTGCGGTATGTTATCTAAATCAGTTACACAGGATCCTAAAAGCCAAGGTTATAGATATTAACCTGGCAGTAGTACTGGTCAGTTTGCTTTGCCTTTTTTTTCCTCCATCCCCCGTGTTGGATCTTTCGATTTTGTTAATCTGTCCTAAGTGATGAGTTTTCAAAGAACTGTGTGATGAGAGATAGTTTTGGTTAATACTTTTTGATTCTAAAGGGTTTGACAACAGTAAAATTGAGAAGACTCTTGACTAACTCCTGACTAGTACATATGTTTTTTCTTGCCCTTCTTGTCCTTTGTGCAGCAGTCTGTATTGATCCTGTTGCCATTTTGGGGGAGATCCTCGGCTACTTGGGGGTGTAAGGTTGAGATTTAACTGCTTGAATTTAATCGTGGATTTAAAAGAATACTGCGTATAGCTCATGTGCAGGTCCTTGACTTAGTATTGTCACTGTGCCTCGCTTTGTCGTCGAGGGAGTGAGTTGTGGAATCCTGTGCTAACTTCAGTTTCTGATGGGTTTAATTCTGTGCATGTGTGCACGGAGGAAAAAGGTAGGGTCTTTCTCAGAGGAGAAATACGTGCTCATGCTCTGAACTAGGTCAGTCCTCACAGATCAGTGTGCTGACAGAGTCAGAGTTCATTGGAGAAATTAAATGTTTAAGTAAAGTAGTTATCTGCCCTGTGGCAATGACAAATCTCCCGAAAACATCTTTGACCAAAACTCTTTTTCTTGCTATCTTTGCAGACACCACTCCCTGGAAAGGAGGGAAATGTCTTAAAGTGTTACTATTTTAACTTTTACTATGACTAGTACTTCGACTAGAGCAAGCAGTCGCAGCTAAATTATTTTCAAAACGGTGTTGTGGCATGTAACGCTTGGATAACGGAGACCCGTGTTCCATACAGCAGTTGTAACTGTGGGACTCCCCAGAGCGACATCGCGTTCGTGGTGTCTCTGATGATATCTCACCATTGCTTTTGTTTCTCCATAGGCCCTTTCAAGTGAATCATTTGAAAGACTTCCCGTTTTTAATAAGTCAGCATGGCGACACTACAAGACCACACCCGAAGCAGATGACTGGAGCAATCCTAGCAGTGAACCAAGGGATGCTTCTAAATATAAAGCTAATCGATAATTTGCCACCTTTTGTCTCTGTCGGAGATGACCTCTGCATTCAGTATAAAGTCTCTGCTTTGTTCCAAAATCCTTCAAACCACAATAGCTAATTACTTCCAGACAAAGACCTAATCAGGGCATTGAAAAATACTCAGAACAAAGTGATGATTGGGACTTACAGGAAGGCACTAAGCGCGTTTGGTATGCGACTCCTGTCTACTCCACCAGAATATGCTTGGTTGCTTCAGTCATGCATTGACAAAAGGGATTGCGCTGTGATTGCACTTCAGAATACGATGTTGTAACAAAAAGGTACTATTCGAAATGGCCAATTTCTGTTCCAGTGTAAGGATCGGCAAGATGTGCAGAATCCCTTTAAACGGTGAATAGTGTATTGCACAGCAATATGGTGTAGGAGAAAAATTCTATGTAGTTAAACATACACTTGGAAAATCCACTCTTTGCTGCGTTTTATATTGCACAGTGTCACCTGTTACACAAAATCCCTTTGAGCTCTTCAGATCTTATCTCGTGAGCTTATCAATGCGTAGTTCTAAAAAGGGTTGTGCAGCTTTAAACTGATGCTTTCCCCAAATTCCCAGATCCATTTGTCAAGTGCATACAAAAATTGTTTTGTTTTAAGACACTGGGACTTCCACTCCATGGTATGCACCTTAGTGATTTTCTCGACACCCAAATGCAGAAATTAATTTCTATACTTTTTTTTTTCCTTATTTCGAGGAAAGATCATAAGTAGTTAGGTCATCTCTCCATACAAGAAATTCTGTCAATACAGAGGCAGGGGGTAATTCAATTTCATGTTTATCGCCTATCATTTTGGGGGGGTTGGGGGAGGGGGAGAACTGCGGAAAGGCCAGCCAGCCGGTCTCACAAATGAATCTGCCTTAAGAGTGTTGGTTGCTTGGAACCTGATTAGTTTAAAACCTGTAAATAGTTTGCAAAGTTATTTATATATTCAATGTCTGACTATAGTCTGGTAATCCAAATTTGTAGTGTATATAAAGATGTTGTACACCAGCTTTTGGAAGGTGTCGTTGGTCTAAATACATGAAACTGGAAATACAGAAAGGGGGCGGTGTGGGGGGTGAGGGGAGGAGTGGGCAAAACATAGCTGGCACCTGGGTTAAGGGGAAAAAAAATCAAAGTGAAAAAAATTAGGTATATTCCCCTTAAAATTATTGTAAGGGTCACACTGACTATTAGGAAACTGTTCTTCACCAAGTCCTTGTTTCTGATACCATGGCCTTTCAGAAAAGCTTGTGAAATGTAGACATTCGGGTGATATCCTGGCTGTGGGAATAAAGTAGGTGAGTCAGAAGAAACTCTGATACCCTCAAGTTTCTCTTAGGTGTTTTGCTATTATTTTGAAAGATATTGCAGATTTTAGTGTGAAAAAATGCAACTTGGTTACTAAAATTGTGGAGGAACTGTCCCTTTTGTCCTCCCAATATTTATTTTTATACAGAACTGTAAAACAGGGAAATGCTGAGAGATTTCTAGGTATTTTAAGAAAAAAAAAATCTTAGTTTGACTTAACAATAGCACTTTGCACTTGGCACATTTCATCAAAGGATAACGAAGTGCTTTGAGCAATAAACTTCACGTAGCCCCATTTCTGAAGAGGAGTCCTCGCCTTGCAAACCCGTACTCTTCTGTGTGGCGGCCAGTTCGATGATCTGCGTGTGAACAGTTCCGGGGTTGCGGGGCTCGGGGTTCCGTGGGCTTCCCTGCCCTGGACAGGCAGGTCACACTGGAGCACCAGGCGGTTTTGACGTGCTCCCGCAGACATCTCTGTGGAGTGCTGCGGTGCTGTCCAGAGGTGGAGACAGCAGGACGGAGAGCTGCTGAGAGCTCTCTGACCTGTCGGCTGGTAAGCAGCGCCCTTCTGAGGCGCCTCTGCCGCCGGGTAGGAAGAGGGAGCCTGCTGATGGCGCCGTCCCCTTCCGTTCCCGAACCAGACCCTGGCTGGGGGAGCTTCACGCGGGCCGGTGAGGGCGTAATGCCTGTGGCCTCCAGAGCAATAATTTCCCACGAGTGCAGGCACTGCTGCAGGGAGGGCACATTGCTGCTCAAGCGATGCAGCAATGCTGCTGGGGTGAAATCAGAGGAACAGTTTGACCGAAACAGCAGCTGGAAGTCACATCTACTAAAATTTAGCCGCTTAACTTTTGCCCTCACCCATAATGTCCTACTGGTTTTTAAACTCATTTCAAGTTGAGTATGTTTTCTAGTAATATCAGGGGAGGGCTGGCTTAAAAATAGAGATTTGTGATAAAATTATTATTTTCCCAGTTGTGCGTGGTCAGTTTTCCCTAGAACATTACCTAAAACATTCCAAGGATTAAGATAGTTTGTGTCAGAGGCTGAGTTTTAGCTTTTGTTGGCAGTTGTGTTTTGAAATAGTAAATCCTGACCTCGTGCTTCTTTTTGGGTGTCTCCTTATACATGAAGAGGAGAGGGAACAGAAGGAAAAGAAGGGAGGCAGGCAGATCGACCTTGTTCTCCTGAAGTTACTGTAAACCGTGGACGCCAATGAACAAAAGCTGAAAATACCGTGGAGGATGTTATGGTATAGTAGTCATTTCACTTCTTTTTTCACCAAAACAACTGAAAACTGAACTCCCGTGAAACGGCACCTATTTCCAAGAACCCTGAGCACGGGTGAACAGCTCAAAGCAGGAAGGCAGAGCACAAAGAATCATCTTCTTTCCATTTCCCAAGGCCCATTCATGGGCATTGTTGTGAAAGTGAGCAGAAGCAGCTTCTCTCCTCTCCAACCTTGTCTGGGCAGCCCGTGCTTTAGTGGAGACCCCAAGGACGCTGTGAACTGTTTTCCACTCCCCGTCCTCACGCCCTGTTTCTGTGTAGGGATATTACTGCGAAAAATGTCTTGGGAAGCAGCAGCGGCAGACCTTTGACTGGAAGAGAGTTTTTTGATGGGTATGCCTGAAAACCGAGGGTGGGTGGGTGTCTGTTACGGCTAGCTGAACTGCAGATACGGATCTTTTTTCAGGTACTTCTACCTGTGATTGATTCGAGTCTGTTCTAACTACCTGTTTTAATGTCTTGGGGCTGTCAATTCCAAACTTGCGGATGATGTATAAGTTTATTTCTTCTTTATGGATTTCAGATGTATGTCCTGCTAGTTATTGCAAACTACTTGTCTTGAGTTACAGGACACGTAAATAGAAAAAAAAAATGTTTTCAGTGAAAATGCTTTGTATCTGTTGTGTTTCGTGATTAAGGGAAACAAACTGAGGAAGAGATCTTTGCTTCTTGATTCTTCCTGAGAATTTACAAATTACTTCTGTATGTCCTAGTGTAACACATAGTTTAACTTTTCGGTCCAGTGTGCGTTTTTCTGGTGTGTTCGTCTTGAACGTAATCTATTAATCCCCCGCCTAGTTTAATATTAATAGATACCGGAGTCTCTCTAAAACATACACATACTTGTGCTCCCTGCTTTTCTGGGCTTTGTTTTGAGGCTAACAAGGGGTCTTTCAGAGTCAGCACTTGATGAAAAATACTCAGAAGATACTGAAATTCCTCTTTTGCAACTGAAATGCACAGCCTCTGATTCCGTCCTTGGCTGCGATGACCTCGGGTAGTACTGGGAGAGTCTTTGTCCTGCTGTAGTCTGTGCTACCTCTCGGGCAGGTCCCTTGATACGCACTTAAAGAATATGGGTGTTAATTGCGGTGTTCTTGGAAGATTCAAGCTGGGTTTTGGCCACGGAAACTACGCTTGCTGCTCCGACTGGGTAACATACCTCTGTTTGTCCTCAGTGTAGCATTGATTTGAAAATTTGCTCACTCTCTCCAAAAAATGAACGAGTGTGGTCTTGCAGTGTAGCGCAGTCTCCTATCCACCTGCACCCACATTTCGTATTCAGGGTGAAATCTTGACCTCCTTGACACCCCCCCCTTCCTTAAGAAGTACTTTGAGATCCTTGTGTGTTAGGTGCTGCAAAGTGATCTTGATTGATAAAAATAATTTTGTAAAAAAACCCCAGCCTTTATGTTTATTGTTCGTATTTATCTCGTGAGGATAACCCCGTCTGGCCGGGTGTTCATGTTTCCTCAGTTGCCACGTAGCTGCTGTGGTTTGTGGCAGCTCTTCACCTCCTCTTCCTGACCTACTCGCCTGCCTATGAATTAATGTGTGTAAATGTGCTTTGGGAGAACTTGAGAATACGATGGCACGTGGCCGAACTACGTATCACTGAGCTCAAAGGTGAGTTTATACAAACGGGGAACACAGCTATAAATTGTGTAGCGACTTCAGGGCTGTCTTGCAAATACTTGCACAAGTAAACAGTGTATGAGAGTAAATCCCACCTCGAGAAATCAGGGCTCACGTTGACATTCATTTGAAACAACAAAGATTTGTGTAACTGTCTTTCTAATTAAAAATAAATAAGAAAATTTAAAGTCACATGCTTCGATTGCAGTATTGTGTTGCCTTAAAAGATCTCATAAACGGGCGTGTAGAGAACTTGTTTGTTTCTTAAATCCAGAAATTTTTTTTACATTGTATCAGTGGCTTGATGTGTCTGTCATAATTCTGACATTGTCAAACTACTGCTAATTGCTTTATTAAAATTTTTGCGTTTAATTGAATACTGCCAAGAGGTGCCAGACTGGCAGTGCTGCCAAGTTCATGCCCCTGTAGATGGTATCGGGCAGCGGCGGGGCGTCTCGCCGGTGGTGCACTGCCAGTGCTCTCAGCCGCTCAGCAAAACCCGTCCTGGGGCAGGGGACCCGCTCGCTGTGTGCCGCCTGCGTCTCTCGTGAGCTGTTAACCGCGCTCCGCTTGCGTCGGGTTTGACGATGCGAATTTCTGGTGTGGGTGGAGGTGGAGCCCGTTGGACGGGACTCTTGCTGGGGGCTGGCCTCCCAGAGGGAGAGAGGCCTCGTGTTGTCTTTCCTCTGAGGTGGCGTCGTTTGAATAACTCAACCTGTAGTGGCGGAGTGGGAAGGTAAGTTTTCATGAGATTGCTTGGTGATGTTTTAAATTTAATTCGGAGTCTTCTGTTAACGTGTTGGAATTGTTTCTAGTCCAATATCCCTGCATATATAAGTTGTGTATATTCTTATTTTCCTTTTTCTTCCCACTGCTGACAAATAAAAACACGTAAAGACTACCTGATGGCAGTTTGGAAGGACTGGTTTGGTTTCACACGCTGCAGAGCTGATGTGATTTGGCAGCCCAAGGTCAACGTCACACGTGCCTGCAGAGGGACACCCTCAGAGAGCTGCAGCGGAGAGCTCAGAGGCGTTTCAGATAAAAGTGGGGTCTTGCCTGTTCTGTCACAGAACAGTGTGAAATCTTCTATGGAAACGTACTGTCGAGTGTTTCTGTGTCCATCTCCCGCCCTGCCTGAGGTCTCTTATCAAGATCTCCAGTACAAGGTACTTCCTGTGAAGTTCTGAGTGCGGTGGCTTCTCTATTGTATTGCTCCGAATCCTCAGGTGAGTTTAATCTCATCTGGGTTGTACCAGATTTCCAGGCAGACTTTAAGACTTTCCGTGTCTTTCATAAATCTGTTTTACTGCTGCCAGGTGAGAGTCTGACATGCTTATTTTCATAAACTCTAGTTTTCATTCTGAAATTACCTTCCAGGGATTCTTGTGGCACAAGACTTGATCTGTTTTTAAAAAGATAAAGTCGTGTGCTCACGTAGCTGGACTTCACAGTTCTTGATTTGCCGTTGGGCCAAGGACCCGATACCAAAATATCTGCAGACCCAGCGGTTGTACAGAAAATAACATTGTGCTTGATTTGAGTGGGAAAATTGAAACAGAAGAACTTTTGCTGAGTGTAAATCTGATTGTATTCCTACAAAATAATGGAGCTGCAAAAGCATTTGTGGGAGGCTGGCTTCTCGAAGAACTAGTCACTGCAGAAATCACTGCAGGTCTGTCACTTCTGCAAACACTTTTTAATCCTTTAGTCCTTTCTCTGTGCAAATGAGCTCCCTGGTTTCTGTAGGTTTGTAGCGTGGGGGGTGGGGGTGGGAGTGAGGAAGCGCTGGTGGGAATGTGTACCCTAAAGTATTTCGGGATAAAACTTTATTTTCTCTTTCGTGGTCTGAGAAAATTTGGTTAACCTAGTGACTCTTGGTTTACCTGCTCTTGTTAACCAGTGTTCATTGCTCCTTTCTCAGAACACTGAGGTAAGAAAACCTCAGGCCTCTTGTCCAGAAGCTGCTGTATCTGAATAAACCCCTAAACCAGAAAGTCTCTGGCAAGAGCCCCAGATACTGCTTTTCTCACTCTCACACAGAAATCCAGAACTGGTTATAGTTTAAGAGCCTTAAGTTGAAACAATTATAACTAGAACGTGTTTGTTGACTGAGAACTCAGGCACATGAAAATATGACATAACATTTTTGTTAAAAAAATCGGCTTTGTGTCTTGTTCTCCAAATTCTTGGTTTCAAGGGAGCACACAGGCTTATAAGCAGAAAAGATGTTCGCGCTGGCAAATGTGAGGGGATGCACTGCGGAGTTCTGGTGCCGTCCGTGCGCTAGGTGTGTTTCAGACTGGTCTCAAACTCAGCCGGACGGCCGGGGTTTCGCTAACCATGTCGCTATGGAAGGCCACGGGGGATTTTCCTTTGCTTTTGTAGCCCTTGCTGTTGATCGAGACTCGATTCCTGGATTCAACAATCCATCGGTTTAATACATCAGTGCAGGGAACAGAAGGGCGTTGGTAACCCCTGGCATCGTCACCGTCACTGCGGTAGCAGCAGCACAGCCCGACAGAGCTTCGAGCTGCTGGTTTGCAGGAGGACGGGATTTAGAGGGACCGAATTCAGCCACCTGCTGGAGGCAGGGACTGAGCTGCCTGTTTTGGCAGTGCTGATGCTTCCTCTGAAGCGAACGGAGATGAAGCCTACGTTTTCAGCCGCTTTGTAGTATTTCTGCAGAGCACGACG
>NW_010421573.1:36973-39936 GCF_000710305.1 Buceros rhinoceros silvestris | reverse complement strand
ACGCTCCCTCCCTGTAATGTACAATGCTGCTAAGGATTGCCTCCGGTTCCCCCTGGCTGCTCGGAGTTTTCGATTTCCTGACTTGGAAGCAGCAGAAGCTGCTACAGCGATTTGGAACCAAAAATGAGTTATTGGAATTTCTGGAACTCTGTTATCCGAGTGTCCTGGGCACTACGTCCGCACGGTTTGTCATCACACGTGGTTTTCTTTGAAACAGAAGAGCACCTTTTGTATTGGTTGGGGCTTTTGCTGATACAGAAATCTCCCTAAAGCTGGAGCTCCTTGGATTATTCCTGACATCTGAAATATCTGTTACGGAATAACACCCAAGGCTTCTACCTTGAAATTTCTTCAGCTTCCATGAAGTCTTGTGTGTGTTCATGACTTATTCAAGAAAATGAAACAACAAAGCTTCTTCACAAGCAGTTCCAGAGGAGGAAAATGCCTGGAGACCCAGCTCGCTTGACTCAGTGCTGTCTTAATAAATGAGGTTCCAGATGGCCAGAATTTTGCTGGAACTGAGATAATTTCCTTTCAGGCGAGCAATTAATTTTAAAACTTCAGACGAGGAGAAATCTGCGTGTTGTACTTTCTCGCCACTTACCATTAGCCATGATAGGATATTCACAGGAGCTGAGTGGTTCATTAAGTACCTCAAAATTGCAACGTCTGTCAGCCTGTACGGCACAACATCTGACAGTCGCAGCAGCAGCAGCAGCGGAATAATGAAGATTTATGGCTCGAGGACGCAGGCTTATGTGGGAGAACAATTTGTAACAGGGCATCAGTTTCTCATTATACAATTCGTGCCTTTTTTAGGTTGCTGTAAACTCATTTCAGTACTTAAATTTGTTACTTGCAGTGGAAGGGGAAGTCTTGCAGTAGGCAGTTTTGAAGTGAAGTCAGGCACACAAAACATGTCAGGCACGCTTAACAGGGAAAATTAAACTTTTTTTGTCAGAATAGTTTATATTCATCATCTTACGCTGAGGCTGTTTTTACTTTAAGCTTTTGTAAGTCTCCTGTAGTGGTAAGAGTGGAATTGAGTGTAGTAAATAATTTGGTCGAAGAGCCTCAGCCGTTCAGAAATCTTGTTAGAGCAGTCTGAAGCCCTTCCCCATCTAGTGACCTGGATCATTTTTTATGTCTTTGTCCCAGATTATCCCCCTTTGTGTCTCCTAGTCCAAAGGCAAGAGGGACGTCGCTTTGCTGCTTCTAGCTTCACTAGGAGACGTGATTTGAAAGTTGTAAGTTGATTTACCTTCTTGACCTGCCACTCTGGGTGGTTCTTTTGAAATCAGTGAATGAACAGGCCCCAGTGAATACACGGATTTACAGGACTCTCTGCAGAGGACAGCTTCTGCCAGCTTTTAAGGTCATACGGTGACTGTGTTTTGGGGTTAAAGCTGTCAAAGGACAGCTTCGTTAAAATTTTCATGTGGTTATGGAAACTGATGCCAGCGTGCGCTGCGGTGGGATGCGGGAGCCGTCCTAGCAGACAGGGTGTTGCCGAGGTGGTGTGCGGGGCTTCCCCTACGCTTTCTGCGAGCACCTCCCGCCCCTCGCTCCTTCGGTTAATAAATCCCTTTGTAGGCATAAGGGTACGCGATACAATCCTGGGGGCTGCGGAGGACAACACTTAAGGCATGGTTAGGTTTGCATCCAGGTGAAGGAGCCTGGGATTGTGCATGTGCACGAGTCCTGTGGGAGTTCCTGTGTCTCGAGGTGTCAGTGGACTAAAGTTTAAGTTGTACCACCAGCGAAGCAACTTTCTTTCCTTGTTTATTTTCAGTACGATGGGTATCCATTGTCAGTCCGGTGCAGCGTGCTTGAGAACTGCCTGCGCACGTGAAAGGATTTTATCAAGGTGCTTGACACACAACTGTCAGAGCTCAAATATAGAAATCATCTCCAAGGTTTTGTTTCTCGATAAACAGTTGAAAGTTTGCATAAAAAGTGCCAAAAGGTCACCCTGGGCACTTCCCTGGAGATGGAATCTCTCTCCCTTAGTGGGTGAAGTCAGTTCTGTGGGTGGCCTGGTGGTACCACCACTCTCTGCATAATGCTTAACTGCACTTTAATTAGCTCCTGTGTCGTCTGTTCTTAATGACAAAAATTCACACTCGAATTCCCCGACACCAGAAGTCGAAGGGTGTCAGAGTAGAGGTGCTTGACCTCGTGGCATTGTTTTTTCTCACGTTTCTTTGAGGTAGAGAGGAGCTTGCTGGTGCTCTCTGATGGCCTCCAGTTCCCTGTTCAGCTGTGAATCGGGTGTGTGCTGCGGGGTGAAGAAGCACGTACTTTTCCCGCGGTGGGGGGAGAGTGGGTGGCGGGACGAAACAGTCGGTTGACGCAAACCACCCAAGATTTACGGGGCTGTCTGGATTAATGTCTAATTTGGAACCAGTTATTTTGGAGGGAATTGTGTTAGTTCTTATACACGATACACCTTAAGCAGCTTCCTATTTCCGTGTGAACAATGTGAATATTTAAAACGTCTTTTTTGTTCTCTTCTGGAATAAATGCACTTATTTGGGAGAAGCCTTTAACATAACCAAAGGGAAAAGAAACAAACCAAAAACGAACCAAAAAAACCCACCCAGCAAACAAAAGCCCCAGAAATTTTCTCTAAGGGGTAGTTTCCTATTTTGTTTTGGCATTTGACTTTTAATCGTGTATTGAAGCACTGCAAGCTCAGGACACTGCTAAAAATTCAACTGGCGATATAAAATCCCTGAAGCGTGGTCAGGTAGCCAAGCAACCGGGTTCGTACCTGTTTCATGCGTTAGTTTTGCAGAGAAGGAGCTGGAGGCTGGTGCGGCACGCAGGACGCTGAGGGAACGCAGCCCCGCCGGGATTCGGGGCCAGTCACGCGGGCAGAGCAGGGGATGATTAATCTGCTTTTCCTCCGTGGGTGACGGCTTTGCGGTTCACAGGCATGGAAGAACAGGGTTTGTTTGTAG
>NW_010421573.1:34903-36849 GCF_000710305.1 Buceros rhinoceros silvestris | reverse complement strand
AATATGATTAGAGAATGATAGAATAGGGTTAAAAAGTACCGCGGTGTGCTGAAGAGGCTGTAATTTCCTGTAACAAAGCGGTTTCTAGAACTGGAAGTACGCGAGAGACTTGACGTGCGCGTGCAGCCCGGTCAGTGCCGCCAGGCAGGACTTTCCCCTTGATTCCCTTTTGATTTTCCCTGCCTTCATACGCTTAGGCACAGGAATAATTGTTCTGGGATAATGGAATGCTGCTTCTTGATTAGTCCAGTTAAACACTCGCAAAACCTACCAATAAATTAATTTTTAACTGAAAACCAAGCCTTGCAACCGTATTTTTGCTTCTGTCTGCCACAGTCATTTCAAACCGAGAAAGCCAAATAATCCTCAGGTTCCTGATCTCCAGCTTTCCCACGCCAGAGGTTTTGTCTGCAAACAGAAGTCAGTCGCAGCGTTTAGGGTTTGCTGCACTGTTGATCCCTTGGAACTAAGCTCACCAGCTGGATACGGAGCCAGCACCGGGCCAGCCTGGACGGGCTGCAAAGGAGGAGCAGCTCGGGGTGCGGGCACGGGTACGCAGCCCCGAGCAGCTCAGTTCACCTGCCTTCGCAGGTGTGTCTGAGCGAGTCTCTCCCGAGTGAGCTCTGAGCGAGCTCTCCTGCCCCGGCGAGTGCATCCTCTGCTGATCGGGGAATGTCGGGCTGCTTCAAAAAGGGGGAGTCCTGGTTCTTTCCCTTGTACGTGTTGAAATCGCAGTCAATGGCAGAGAATCGGACAGTGGGGGCATGGGGTGTCCCCCTCGCGGATGGATGTCCGGGCTCTTCCAGGTATTTACTGCTGTGCTGTGCTTGTTTAACAGCTTGCTGGGCAGCAGCGGGAGTCCCCCCCGCTTATGGAGATTTAGGCTTTTACCCAAAACCTAAACGCAAATGGGAAGCTACCAAAATGATGAGAGGAGGATGTTGTAAGCAGTCCAGATCCTGATGACTCCACAGGGGTCGCCCATTTCACGTACAGCGCAGACCGTGCAGTATTACCAGAGAAATTTGGGATCAAGCCCTGTAACCTTTTAATCTTGTTAGGGCGCGGTTGTCTTTCCATAGAGTGAAACTGCCTTTTGAGAGGGCTTAGAGGAGGTGATACTTCCAAAGGCGCGGTTTTCTCCTTAAACTTGTTTTGCCCGTTTGTCCTCAGTTTGTATTTTGCCACACTGCGGTATACGGAGCAGGCTCCGTAAGGGCAAAACTGCCTCAGGTCGTGTGTGAACTTGCGGTTCACTCCTCCTCCTTGAAGGGAGGAGTGATGCTGGTGGAGAGGTACCTAAAAAGGGATGGAGATACCAAGTGTGAAAGAACTGGTTGAACTGCAGAAAGGTCCTGACCCAGCCAGAAACGGGCCATTGATAACTAGCTGCAGGGGCAGGAGAATTCAAGCCTCTTACCTGAGGAACTGGTTTTAACTGGGAGCCTGCTGCGTGCAGCTGGGAGATCCAGCAGCGCGCCTTGTCTTAGGAAGAGCCTTAGCTGCGTCAGGCGTCTCAGTCCGCTGCTCCCCAGCTGGCACGGCAAGGAGGCATTTCCAGCCGCTTTCAGCTGGTTTTATTTCCTTCTGCATCTGTCTCCTCTCCCTCCGGTGGAGCTCTGAGGCAGTGGCCTTGATTTCCATTTGGATTAGAAATGCTAATGCTGCCCGCCCTTGTGCGTGCCCTTCGGGAAGAGAAGGGCAGAAAATACCTGTGTGCGCGTGCTTGAGTGAAAGAATCTCTTTAGAAAGATGGGAAGAGGAGCTGTGAAGACAGCCTGCTGCCTGAAAGGGTCTTCGCCCAAGAGGCAATGCCCTAGGTCTACTTTTTTCAGCTCTGTTTTAGGAGGAGGTCTGAGCTGTTCTGTACCAGGCTCACGTGAAACTGCTGCTTAATTATGTGCTATCCTATAGGATTCTTTCCCCACGATGTTTTTTTATTACCC
>NW_010421573.1:27384-34734 GCF_000710305.1 Buceros rhinoceros silvestris | reverse complement strand
GCTGAGCTGAGTTGATGGGCCTGGTGTTGATTCTCGTTCCTGAGGGGGTTCACTGTGCACTCAAACAAGAACTTCCTCTAACCTCGGGCCGGGCTGAACATGGCATGTGCTCACGGAGGTGCGGTACTAGGGACCCACCGGGCAGCTTCAGTTGGCCGAAGTCACTCTCCGGAGGCTTTGGAGTGGAGAAGCGAGGACTGCAGCTGAGGAAGGCAGGCCCCGGACGTGCGTGCCAAGGGGAATTCAAACAGCTTCGCCTTGTTTAGCAAAGGCTTTGCAGTGCAGGAAGAGGTGCAAAGGGTCTGCCGCTGACACTGCACTCGAGCTGTTGCACAGTCGTCCGGTAGTTACTCTCGCAGTGTGTCCGTGGCTGCTAGTCGAGCAAGGTGTGAAGCCTGTCCTGCCTCCAGCCAGCACCACCTCTGCCTTGTCAGGGGCAGAAGGGTGGAAGCGAGTGGTGTATTTCCAGTGGGACTCTCACAGACGTAGAAGGGAAAGCGACGTGGGCAAGGAGAGCGGCAGCAGCGTTTGGGAGAGAGCAGAATGGGCCATGCCGGCGGTTTATTACAGCCGTATCCTTGGTAGACGGTCCTAGCCCTGAGCCCGTCCCCTCAGGCAGCCAGGGCTCCTCTGCAGTTCTCCTGTAGCTTTATCTGAAATGCCGTTTCCTGTTGATAACTTCACCCGGCTTGCAGCTGTCAGTACTGCTCTGTGCTGCTAGTCTAAATATTTTCGCTTGAGAATTGCATCCCTACAGTTTGTGGAAATAATTTTTAATATACACACAAAATTATAATCTGGGGGTTTTAAATGTTTATCTTGAGTCTTTTGAGTTAAATCATCCCCTGTGAGTGAGCTTACGCAGTGTTATTTTTTATGCCTAAATGACGGAAGAATTTAAAACTAAGGAAATACTGTAGATGTTCCCCGTGCGCTGGTACTGCAGACAGTCATCTTGCTTCTTCAGTCGCACTTCAAACATTCTCCTGCCTGGTTTGTGTGAGCTCACATGACTTTACAGGGGGGACTTGACAGCCGCCTCCAGTCGCGCTCTCTGCTGGTGTTTTCAGGGTTTCTGTGGTGCGGTGAAACGCCAGTTACAACACTGAAAATGCTGTGCAGTTCATACTACTGGTTTTGAAGTTTGTTCCAAATCTAACACAGGGCTTGTTTGCAGTACAGGGACATGCTACCGCAGGCTGCTGCAGCTCCTGCTTTGTGTCACCTTGCCTGGAAGGACCCAACTTGGCGATGGCTCGTGCTGTCCCTGGGTTTGGATCAGGCCTGTGTGAACAAGGGTCCCTGTCATCCCTTCCCACGGTGCTGTCAGCAGCGTAAGTGCGTGTGCGTGTGTGTGTGTGTGTGTGTGCAGAACTGGTACCTCCAGGATCGTGGGCAGGTGTCAGTCAGATGTGGTCCTTCTCCGTGGGGCTGTGGAGGTGGCTCAGTGTCAGCAGCGAAGCCTAACTGCAGCTGGGCTGACTTCTGTGCTCCTGGAAGTGTGCGAGATGTCTCGCGTATCTCCCAAGTGATGGAAAACACTGCTCAAAACAGCCCCACGTTCATCTCAAGTAATAAGGCTTGTATTACTAGGGAGCATTTTGGTGCAGACTCGTGTCTTTAAATAGTTTCTCTGCCATGCGGAATGACTTTCAAATTTGCTTATTCCATAATTAAAAATATCTTAGCTGGGAAGTCCTAAGCCCCCAACCACTGGTTCAGCTTCTCCCTGCCTGAGGCAGGACTGTTCAGAAAACAAACCGTCTTTTCTACCGCTGCTGCGGTCATCGCTTCTTTCACACAGAAAGGACAAAAGGGAAAGTGAAGCAGGAACATTCAGGTGTCAGACTGACTTAGCTGGAGGAAGAGTCCACAAGTCCAAAGGCCAGTGTCGGGATTTGTCCCTGTGGCTGAAGTTTGCTGCTGCAGTTTTGCATAAATCTGGCACAGCTGGACAGGATGTGGTGGCTGCTGCTGCTGCTGGGGATGGTTTTCCGAAGCGGAACCAGGCTGGCTGCCTCTTTCTTCCGCTTAGAAGTACGAATTAAAATAGTGGTTCCCAATTCCGCTGTGCTGTGGCAGAGGGTAAGGGAGGTCTCGGGCTGCTGGCGTCTAGTGCTGTGCCTTGCCAGCTGAGGCAGCACTTCCCTCCTTCACCTTCCAGCCAGACAAACGTGGGCGAAGGCAAGGAGAGAGGTGATCCTGGCAGAGCAGAGAGTGCCAGCAGCAGCTCAGGCAGCAGGATTTGGGGCAGGCTGGTGAAGCTGCTCGAGTGGCATTTGCAGGGGTGTAAAGTCCTGGGGTACAGAGAACAGGGATGACCAGCACTGTGCTGTCATTGGGGCTTACGCTGGGCGTTGTTTTTCTGTGTCCGAAGGTGCTATAAAATGAAGGTGAGAGGCAGCGGTATCTGTTGTACACTGTTTATTTTCCCTGTGGAGCTTGGCTGATAAATAGGTCTGAATTAAAGCAACACTCATCAAAAATAAAACCCAACCA
This sequence comes from Buceros rhinoceros silvestris, assembly GCF_000710305.1. Taxonomy (NCBI): domain Eukaryota; kingdom Metazoa; phylum Chordata; class Aves; order Bucerotiformes; family Bucerotidae; genus Buceros; species Buceros rhinoceros. Next base: position 32,235 of record NW_010421573.1, on the reverse strand, counting down.
TGACTCAGAAGTGCAAAATTGCCTTCCACGTGTCCAGAGACAATGAGGTTCTGGTTTGCTGGAGACAGCACGTGGATATTGGTGTCTGCACCAGCAGGGCAAAGGCTTCAGCTTATTGATACCCCAAATGCAAATGGAGACCTGGTACAGCGTATGGCTTTGTCGCTGGGTAGCCACCTGTGACTCAAACAGCCTCTCGTAAGAAGAGGTCACTGGAGCGTTCTCCCCAGTTCCTATCTGCAAGTCGTGGTGTCTTCCACTCAAACCACGGAAAAAGGGCTGCTGAGCAGTAAGCGCTATGAAATAAAAACAACAACAACAAAAGGCAAAAGCCAAGAACAACAGAAACCTGCCCACCCCCACTGCGTTTGGCCATGGCTCATAGAACAGCACCAGCAGGGAGCAGAGGGTTCTCATGGTGGAGGAGCGGTTTGTGATGGGAAGACTTAAGACTTGCAAAGGTTCGGAAAAACTAACAAGTATATCCCAGGTATGAAATTACAGTAACAGGTTGCCTAAGGCTGAGGAAGGTCTTAATTGCATCATCCCTTCAGGCCCGCAGCTGGCGGCAGCTGAGCTAGCTGTGGCTCTCCCTTTGCACTTCCTCGTGAAAGCGGTAGCTCACCCCGTTCCCTGCTCACCTCTCCCGGCAGCTCTGTGAAGAAGGAACTCGCTTGACTGCAGAGGACAGAGCGTGCCATGAGATACCTTGTCCTCAAGTCTTCCAACAGTCAGAAGTGTTTGGCAAAGTGTTCCCAAAGAAAAATCAGTTCCCCCGCAGTGGGGGAGGGATGAAAGCTGTAGGGAGTGAACAGAACGGGGTGAATTTGGTGCCTGATACAAGGGTCTGTGATTTACCTGTCTGGAAAAAGTATTTGGAAGGGAAGGAATGGAAGGCGTTCACCTACTGGTCACTCAGCGAGGTAAGGATGCGAGCCTGCGGGGTGGAATTGCTGCCAGCAGGTACTGCCACCCCATGTGCTCAAGCCCTTGGGCATCTTGTTCCTTCACAGTTTTTAATTCCAAGAGCCTCTCGGAGCCTCCCTCTCAGTTTTTCCTGTCCTGCCCACGTAGGACACCAGCAAAGTGCTGGCTGGTGCTGTCCACAGCAGCCTGCAACTCCAGGGAGCAGTGGCACGGTGGTGATTTTGCTGCTGCAACCCCCTGCCCAGGCTGCCTGGGGTCTGGCAGGCTGCTGGAGGGACAGGCAGACAGTGGCACCCCCTACCTCACTGCGCTGGCGAGCCTCGGACGTGCTCGTGCACAGAGTCAGGCTTTGCCAGGGAAAATCACATCATTGCTGCACAGCGCTACCATGGCGATGTGGGCTGGGTCTTCCTGCGGCTCTCTGAGCTATGGGGCAGGGTAGCCCTAGGGGCTGGGGGTCCCCCGAGCATGAAATCCTGCAAGCCTGCAGCCACCTCGCCAAGTGCCAGCTGTGGGCCTGAATGGTGGAGCCAGAGGCCAGGGAGGTCTGGCTTTGCCAAGCTGGAAGGAGGTCAGCTAGCGCACTGAGGGGACTGCCCCTTCCATGGTTCTGCTTGGGGCTGCACGCGTGTCACGGACAGAGAAAGAAAATCCCCACGTCCAATCCTATTCAAAAGGTTTCCATTGTTTTTCCCAACTTTTTCTCCATGTTAGAGGAATGGCCTCAGGACCCCTGCAGGGGCGGGGTGTCTGTGAACTCATCTTGTTTAGAGTTGGATGAACAATTTGTTTAACCGGCTGAGTAGCGCGTGAGGACAGCAGCACTGTCGTGCTCGTCATTCGGAGCAGCTGGGTTTCCGAGGAGGCCATGTCCCAGGGCTTTGGGATCCCACGTGCGTTTTTTTAGAACTCACCAGGAAAAATCACCAATATCCTCAAACTCTCTATTTCCTACAGCACCACATTCCAGCTAGGGCTGTCTTTTACTTTCTCGCCTCCAAAGTGCAAACCCAGGGAGCAAAGCAGAAGGTGTCGGCTATGTTCAGGCACTAGGAACACGGAGAGCAATTTGATAAAGCAAATACAGCCTGACTCTTTACGCACACCCGTACAGAGGCTTGGTCAACAAGCAGCATTCAATAGCTTGAACATATTAAATGAATTTCCACCAACTCAGCTGGAGAGTTCTCCATTTCACTGGCGTGGTTTGGCATCTGGAGCAGATCTCATTCAAAAAGAAAAAAAAAAAGAGTAAAATTTTATTTCCCGTTTCTGAATGTATTTGCTGCAGCAATGCCATTTCTTCATGTGCCAGAAGAGCTCGAGATTAGCAGGGTCCAGTACAACTGCACCTTCTCCAGCTGCGGGCTGAAACCGCCACATGCCTGTGCACCGGGTCTGGATCGGGAGCTGATGGGGCTCGTCTCGCCAGCCCCACTGGGTGCAGAGTCCCCCACTGACCCAGCCTGGCCGCAGCAGCTGTAGGCAGCAAGACACGGACAAGAACTTGCACAGAGGTGTAGGTTTTTCTGTCAGGCCCCGGTACCGTGTCTGGCAAGTGCTGCCAGCTGGGCCTGCAGGCACCGCGAGGGAGTGGGGATGGGATAAGCTCTTCCTGAGATCTCCCTTCCTGTGCTCTAGTCCGTTCTCAGCATCTTCTCCCAGAGCACATTCCCTGCTGTCAGAGATACCCGAGATGTTCCTCACGCTTCTCCCAATCCAGAAGTTGAGTTTATAGCTTGTTCTTCTGTCTCATGGTATAAAAAAATACATCTTTGTTTTACTTTTCATCCTCATCTCCCTCGCTCATGCTGCTGAGGGAGGCAGAGGCAGCTTTTGGAGAAGAGGGAGGAGAGGCTTTACTGAAGACCCAGGGTGGAGATGGAGAACGGGATGGAGAACGGCCTCTTGTAGGGCTGCTGTTTGGGCTCTGCCGGGGAGAAAAAGCCTGGAGCATTCGGCCACTTCGCTCCTGGAACATCTGCTTCTGCAACAGCAAAGTGAAAAGATGCATTTTGAGTAATGCACAGAGGGGAAGGTGTGTCTGTGGGCAGCCAGGGGCTGTGCCGCTCACCTGGGAGAGCGGTGACACAGAGGTTAGACTTCTGCTCTGAAGCGTGGCCAGTTCAGCCCACACTTAGCCGTCACCTCTTCTACTGTGCTTGCAAGAACCTGTTTTGTACGTGACAAGGTTTTTTCTTAGATGGGACACCCCTAGTGTGGGAATACTGTGTGTACTGCCCGAAGCCAGCTAGGGGTAGCTCCCTTCTTTCTTTGAACATGTTGGTCGCACTGTGTCGTGAAGTCAGTTTTCTGCCTCTACTCCCAGCATTCCTTGTTCACAGGACATTTTCCTTTTAGCGTGCTGGGACAGACCACCCAGCTGCTGCTGAGCTTCTTGGCTGACCCAGCTCTTTTATCTCCTTCCCTTCGCAAGGCAGGCATCCCGGTGCCTGCCAACTGCTGGCAGTCGCTTCCCCAGCTGCCTGGAGCAGGCATCACCCAAACCCTTAAGTTGGGGGTGGAAATGTCAGAATTCAGGTGTCCTTGTGGAAGAGAGAAACACATGAAGGCTCTATGTTCCGCTTTGGGCTTTATTGTCATTTTTGCTTTGTAAAGCTGAGTGGAGGCCTGCCAGAGCTGGTAGGGTGGGAGAGCCCACCTTTTCAGGCAAGCGATCTGCTGCGCTAAGGCACGTGCTGCTACTCGTTAGCACCTACAAGGCCTTGGGTTAGGCTGCTGGGCGGGGTTACAGGAGATCGGGCGTGAACTGCATGGCTGCTGCAGGCTTCGTGTGGAAAATGTCAGATGCTGCTCCTCCTGGGTGTGGGGAACAAGAAGTCTCAACGCTGGCTGGCGTACTGGGAGTCGGGTCACAGGCGATGCTTGGCTGGAATGGAAGAGCCAGCCCGGACAAAGTTAAGTTACTGTTCAGGTCTGAAAGCAAAACACTTCTACAGGATGTGCTCTGTGTTTGCCTGCTTGGGCAGCAGCAGTCCACAAACTTCCTCACCCTGAATTTTCATTTTGTTCCTTCTCCCCTCGCCCTGCAGTAACTGCTCTGTGATGACCTTCCTGCCAGCCACAGAGGACGTGGCTGCCCATCTTGCTCTTCCTCCCCCGCTTTGAAACTCACTATTCCTTGCCAGTGAAGGGGCAGGTGCTAGGTTTTTCCATCAGGTTTCGGGTGTTTGCTAATCCTGGGGGCTAACAATCGAGCACAAATCCTAGACCGAACTGCTCCTCCGTGAGCTCCCTCACCCAGTTTGTATCTTTATCACACTGGCCTCAGTTTTAGAGCCTGGATGTTGCTGCAGCGCTGAATGACAGAACAGTTCCTGCCTGCAGCCACAGCTAGCAATGCTCCTGTGCATGAAGACCCACAGCGTGTAACCTACCCCGGCACTACTGCTAGGTTCAGAATAGTCCAGACTTCCTAAAATCTCAGTACCTAGCAGATGGTGGTTGCTCCTGATAAATGGTGCCAGGAACCATTGGGATGGGGGAGGGTTTCTGCTGCTGAGAGCCATGAGGATGTCACTGGGGCTGGCAAAGTCCTGGAGCCTCTTGAAATTCAGTGGCAGGAGTGCAAAATTTCTCTTTACATCACAAAAAGTGAGGTTTTGTTGACTTGACTTAGTCTTTTTTATCCTCTCGCTGAAGATAACCCTCAGCAGAAGAACGCTGTTTCATATGAAACATCTTTTTCCCGGCCAAGGAAAACACTTCGAGTCCCTCCTGTCCCTGGCGCATTACCAGCCATTTCAGAACCAGTGACATTGTGGTGCTTGATGGTGTCGTGGCACTGGTGCTGGGGGAGACTGAGGTGGCCCAGCCTGGCTTTATCCCACACGGCAGCAGGTACGTGACTGTGCCTTGGGCCAACAGGCCAGGGTTGGAAAGGAGAATCCCACCTTCCTGCTG
>NW_010421573.1:17951-27282 GCF_000710305.1 Buceros rhinoceros silvestris | reverse complement strand
CTGCTGAGGCCCTCAGCCAGGCTGCAGGACACCTGCTTCCTGATCCCTGCTTCAGCAAAGAGTTTGTTGCTTGTGCACTCACACCTTCCTCAGGGTAAGTGCCCGGCCAGCCCAAATTGTCTCCTGCCTCCTTTAACCACCAGCGTGGTGTCACTGGCTAAAATCACAACTGCTGCAGGAGGAGGAGGAGGAGGAGGAGGAGGAGGTGGCGGAGGAGAAGGTGGCCATTCTGCCTCCAGAATGACTCTTCCCCTCCAGCTGTGTCCTAGCAGGGCAAGCTGTGCCCTCCACAAGCAAGGTCTTCCTAAATAAGGGTGCTCCTCAGGCCACTGGGTGCTGAAGAAGCGTAACAAGTGTTAATGGCTCCCTTGAAGTGCCAGAGGGTTAGACAAGGCTAGGTGCACTCTGGGCTTTACCAGAGCTAGGAAAATAATTTCAAAGCCTTGGTTCAAGCAAGTTCAGGTACACCCAACCAGTTTAGGGAGGTAATGCTTTGCTTTTGGCAAACATACTGCTGGACAAAAGTATTTTGCCTATTTCTGGACTTTATTGCCTACATGCTGGTGCTCCTTTGCTTTACACAACAAATGCCAGGTGAGCGCTGTGGAGGACTGCTGCTTTGGAACTGCTGGTTCTATTAAGCCTGTGCTCAAGTCCAGGCTGCAGACACACAGTGTGGCTTAAACACCATCCCTGGATTCTAGCTGCAACCTGTAAGATTCATCTGACCCCCGCTGATGTCTGAGGTGACGCGGCCATTTCCTAGTGCACCCATCCTTGACTCCCTCCGTGCACTGAGCAGAGGGTAAGCCAGCCCTTCGAGGGGACACCGTGTCTGAAGGGGCACTTCGGAGGGAGACTGGCATGAAAACCCTGCCCTGAGAGCCTTGCTTTCTCTCCCCTGACCTGAAGTGCAGCTGTCTGCTCCTACATGTCAGAGGGAAAATAAAATGAACCCCGCTGCCTTCCGCTTCTGTGGAGCAGCATCTCCGCCATGAGGACCGGGCCGTGCGGTGGTCCTCTCTCACGCCGGAACAAAAGTTTCATGCCACATTAATTGTTGTTTCTGACCCCTCTGTGACTTTTGCTGAAAAAATACATTCAGGGGATTGCACAGGTGGGCAAAACTGCCAATGCTTTATAGACATCTTGACATTTGAAACCGGACATTTTGACCTTTTTCACAAACAGGCAAGTTTTGTGGGTTACGTGGCCCTTACTTTTAGAAAATTGATGCTAGCATAAAGCATATTACAACAATTATTTATGAAATAATAATAGCATATTAATGGCATGCAAATTACTGATCTAGGAATTCAGCATGCCCATAATGATTGCTGTACTTTTAACGTCAACATTAAAAGCAACAGCTAACTAACAGTGATAAGGCAAATTAGTGTTAATAACAGTTTTGACACTAATAGCAAGTTATTATTTTAAAAGTCTTCCTGCTGCCAAGGCTCCGACTGATTTTAAAAAAGCCCCACCACCTCTCAGCTCGCTGTCACTGGCACTTTTCCTACAGCACTGTGAAGAGATTTAATTCCTCTCATTCTTCGCAAAGATCTCTGTCATTGCACCAGATTTCCTACTCTGTGGCCAAACATTAGCTCAGGAAACAGGAGGCCACCTCTACTCCCCCTCAAAGACCTTTGCAGAGCAGCCTTACTCTAAGCAAATTTGGTAAAATGTTTAATCAGCAAAGGTTGTTTTAAAATGCCATCAGTGTGCAGTGTTGAGGGGGTAGAGCCAGGCAATGGCATCAAGGCTTTTAAATTCCTTTCCTCTCTCTGCACAGCCAAACTCATCTCACCTCCCGTGGGTCGCACGTGCTCTGTTGGTATTAGTTTTATTTATTCAGCATCTATGGCCACAGGAGCACCCCACATGGGGACACGCTCCAAGCTCTGTGGAAGAGAGGACGCTTCATGTGGAGTGGATGTGGTCAACGCAGGTAAACCCGGGCTTTTCATCAGAAGAGCTACCCGTTTTCCCTCGCCACGGTAAATTATACTGTCAATTTTCAAATTGACAAATAAGCTGTTTGTTTATACGGCTGGGACCAGTGTTATTCAGAGAGCACCGGCCTTTGCATGGGACAGATGTAGCTGTAAGGAGGTTATAAAGATGCAGCCTCTGTTCCGAAGCATTTACAGCCTAAGTTTAGGCTTTTCTCAGCTGATTGCTAATCGACATGACAAGTCATGGCAGAGAAAAGATGAGAACTCCAGTACGAGCCACTATGGCACTCTGTGCTTTCACAGCACTGAGTTGTGACACGGCTGTGATGTGGGCTACTTGATTCATCAGGGGTCTGTGACTCTTCCCGGGGGTTTGTTTAGAAACAAAATCTCTGCTGAGATCCTTTCAACAGAAAGGACAGAAAGGTTGTTCAGGTATGAAATGGTAAGAGTGACCTGAGACAACCTCTCATGTGTGTTGGCTCTTTAACAATATTCCAGTAGTATCTGCTTCATGCTAGTCCTAAACTATTTTTTTCTGACTTGCTGCCCCTGTTGATATTTTGCCTCACACTGTAATCCATGAGCAGTTAAAGTTTTGCACAAGCCTATTATAAAGGGTTTGCTTTCCGGTGAGCAGGTTGTTGCCTGACCGACTGCATGCCATTCTGAAAATGCGCCTCTGAAGCATTCTGCTGTTCTGCGGGATTATTTGCCCAGCTCTTACTCTGCTCCCTTCAGCTCCACCTGCACTGCTGGCTGCTCTCCTCCGTGCTTGCTCACATTTCCCTGAGCTGAGCAAAACCTTCCCTCAGAGCTCGCAACTAGAGCGGCACATCTGAGATGGTGCCTGTACTTGGAGGGCTGGGGCCTGGGCTTTCACCAGAACACAGCAGCGCAGAGAGCTGTTGGAAAAAGACTGACTTGCAACAGGAAGGTCTAGGAAGGTCTGAGTAGGTCTGAGCAAACAAATGGTAAATTCTACATTCAGATTAAGCTTTACTACTCTTTTCAATGTAGTAAAGGGAAGCAATACAAGAAAACAAAGGTGCTCAAGGTTTGGCAAGCTATGAGAACTTAAAGATGGGGGCCAGGAGTGTTTTCGGGCTCTGAAGTGTCACCACCTCACCACTCAGTGCATGACTTTGGTTTGAGCAGTGAAGGCCCTGAGGTTTCTCCCCAGGAGGATGCTGCTGCAGATTCTCAACTGCCTCTCCAAGGCACCTGGGGACCTTTGGTAATTGGGCTCAGTGGAGCCAGCACATACTGAGGAGGGCTTTAAAAGTGCTTCAGTTCCACCTGAGCCTTCCCTTCAGTCAGTTAGCTGAGCCTAGCCGCTCAACATGTTCCATTTTCTGGAATTTTAAATCAGTAGTTTTTAAAATGGGAAAACATCCTGAGTACAGAGCATAAAGCAAACTACTGAAAAACTTTTCAGTGGTCCTGTTTCCCTCACAACATCCAGTGTATATAATTCCTCCTTGAGGTCTGTGAGGTCCCATTTTGTGCTAATGGGGAGGATAGACTCTATTAGCCAGATTGCTTGTGTGTTGTTGTTATGCAGCTCTGCTGAATACAGTATTACGTTCAGCATCGCGCCTTCACAAAAGACAGAAATTATTCCAAAGAAGCAATAGCCAAAAGTGGCGAATCCTCCCGCCGCAGCATTGGCACGTGTTAATGATTCAGCAAGCAGGTTTGGCATCACCCTACTGTGCTGGCTCTCAAAGCAAAGACTGCAGCAAAAGAATCTGCTCTTGATCTGTGTTACAGTGGAGAAATAAAAACCACTCAGACTTGCTGGGATGGCAGAATACCTACCCAGGCTCCATCAGGTCCAAACAGCTCTAAAAAGTTGCCAATGAATTCCCTGGACTTTTCTTCCCATTTCTGAATGAGATCATGGCTCTTCTCTTCCACCTTGTAAACAAATTCTTTTGATTTTTCTTCCACGTTCTTGACTTTTTCTTTCATTTTGTCCACTTGGTTTTGAAATCGGTATTTCTTCTCCTGTTTTAAAAATGTGGACAGAGTTATATATAATATATAAGGACTTGGAAATAATTAGCCACTGAAAGTTAAGAAGAAGAAAAAAATTGCAATAATGTATCCTAATACATATGGCCTTGCTTAACTATTCCCATGTTATTTTTATAAATGCAAATTTAACATTTGTGGAGCGAAGTGCAGAAGGTACATATTGAAAAGACCATCTTGTGGGATTACTGTAGTTAATCCACTACATGAATCTTTCCATATTTCCAAACGGAATGCACTTTGAAAATTAGATGAATCTGGCGAAGGCTACAAGTGAGAGATTAATAGCTCCAGCTGAGCAGTGAGCAAAAGGCCAGTCTCCCTGGGTTGCCTGGCAGACGCAGCCCACTACTGGCTTGCCAGCCTAGATGTTAACTCGGACCAAAATGTCTCTTTGGTTGGATTTCTGCGAAACAAAACGAAAACTCCCTTCGCCTCTGAGCCTGGCTAATAGAGAAGCTTCTGCCTGCAGCAAAGATGTGCATAGGCCAGTGGCCGTGGCCAGCAAACTTCACAGGAAAAAGAGCAAAATCCTCATTGCTAAGTCACATAGAGAAAGACAGGGACAGAGAAGATAATCTTAGGGAGCTCTCACTGGGCCAAGCTTCTAAAATACTTCAGGGTTAAAGAGCTTTTTGTCTTGAAAAGATTCTGTGCTTCACAAACACACAGTACACGCAGCTAACTAACACCGTGCCCTTGAAGGTGTAACAGTCTCTGCAGAAGCACAGATCACTATCGGTTTTTAATTTCCTGCAAACTTCATTTAATGGGTAATTGAATTTATTTTTAAAACAAATACTGTTTAGTGGTGAGGTGGGTTTTATTCTAGCTTCAGAATCAGTAGAAGAACCATCTTTGCAGGTCACAAGAGCAAACAAAATCCTCGAGGTCCAAAGAAACCAAACTCGCTTTGCACCTAATAGGTGATCAGCCCTTCCTGAAATGAGCACTACTCTGCCTTGGAGAAATGCTGAGGTTTTAAATTTGCGATGCAGTCAGTCTCCAGGGCAAATTAGTATTTGGGCATTTAGGTTACCACAAGCTAGATAACCAAACACTGGGAGGCCCTTCGGGATACATCAGTGTCTGGGACTGGGGGAAGCATACCTTAGGCAACAGTATCTTAATCTCAGAGCTGCTAAAGGATAGATTCGAGAATCCCCAAGGCATCCAGCATGCCTTAATTTCACAGATACTTGCAACAGTGATCCTTCTGGGTGGAGTACTTACGGTCAGGATTTTTTAGAGGTGTAGAAGACTAAAAAAAAAGCACAGTGAAATAAATACTTACGCCCTGTGATTTACCTGCCAGACCTATTTATGCCCCAGACATTTACTTGCCAAAATAAGAAACAAGTAAACAAAACCCTCATGAAATGACACAATTCAGTCCTTCACAATGAGGTTTCCCAGCTCCTCCGGGAAGGAGGTGGGAAGTCCTACTGTGAGACATCCCCATCACAAGGAAGATTTCAGTCATGTGGTTATCTCGAGGCCTTAAGTTAAGACTTGAAACAGAAGAGGAGAGTAAACTTTCATTGCTGTTAAGTGTTTAATCCTCGTTGGAAGATGAGGTGCAGTTCTGTATATGGAAGCTGAATAAATTGAGCCACCCTTTCAAATGGCAGTCTTGCCCTCCTGTTGTGGCTTCTGATCTCTTCAACATCATTTGCCAGCTTCCTAGCACTCTTCCTTGTATTTTAAAAAACATTTTAGCTTTCTCTAGTAACCTGACTGCTCAGGGGTTTGTGTTTGGTTTGTTGTTTTGTTTGGGTTTTTTTTATCCTGTCACATTGTAGAGAAGTTTTGGGCATCAAAATCCTCTTTGTGCTGCCTTCTCACAAAGGGAATAAAGAAAGAAATCATGTCTGAGAAGCCTGCGGTGGGGGATTGGCTACTTCCCAGTGTGTCACTGAATCACCTACAGCTCAAGGAGGAAAGGGGAGCAGCAGCTTTGTTACAAATGGAAATGAAGCTGCTAATTAATACAAGCAATGAGAACTACCCTCAGCCTACCAGTTTCTTTTAAATTAAGTTCCTCGCAGCTATTTTTAAAGCAGCAGGAGGAAGATATCCTTTCCTGACCTTCGCTGTAAACTCGAGGTCTAGGAGGGTGTATTTCAGAAGCAAACGCAGATGGGTGTACTTACATTTATAAAACTAACATTCAGCTGTTTGGCGGTGTATCCTCGCTGGAGGTTGCGCCGGGCATACACGTCATAGTCCCGGACGATCCTTGTGATGATATCTGATGTGGAGATACCTTCAGTTCTCTGTGTTGGTACGAACATTCCTGAGCAAAGTGGGAAAAGAGAGCCCGCTGAGAAAGCACGGCAGGACCAGGCACTGTGGCAGGTAGCTGAGGATGAACACAAAAATGCCTGACCAAAGGTAAGAGACTTGCAGTTCTACCTGTTGTATTCCTAGCTCTCTCCTGTTGTTCCTGCGTGAGCTTAGGGAAGGTACGAGGTTGCTATATGGGTCATTGTTCCTCAAGTCTTCAGAAAGGCTGAAACTTTACCTCTTCAGTGTGTCAGCTGTGACGTGGAAGTTATTAGACTAGCAGGGGCTCCACAAGCCAGGAAGGCTAAACCTCGCAGTTGTGGCCATTGACTGAGCAGTTCTTTCCATAAGTGTAGCCCTTCTTTAATGTTCTATACAGAGGAGTGTGGGGTTGGCTTCCACTGCAGCTATTGAAAGGCCATTTGCTGCCCTCCTGTGTATTTTCACTCTCCCCTCCACTCCCGTGCTGCACCATCTGATAGTCTTTTTTGTGCTGAGTAAAACAGACCAGCCTCTGGCCTTGGCCAAAGCCAGGAAGCACATTCAGGTAAAAGATGTGTTACAGTAACTGGAAAACACCCTAGAGGTGCCAGTAGCCTGCAAAATGTAAATGACAGCATGAATAAGGATGGACATACCAAGGGTATCAGTCTCCACAGCCACCATTTCATGTCCACCTGGCCATGTCGGTGTCTGCATAACCATCCTCCCCGCCCTGGCAGATCAGTCCCTAACAAAACCGGCCATTTATTAATACTGCTTATATTTTTCTCAACACAGCTGAGATATATATTGCTTTTTAATTGCTCCTCATTAAGACAGGATCACTTGAACTGTTACTCCAAGTCACAAAGGCAATAGCAGCAGAGTGCTAGCACACCTTGGTTCAGTAGTTATTTAGGACTACGAAAAATTACTACTATCACTTGTATGTAATTGCAGCATCCAGCTGCTGATAAGAAAGAGCTGTGAGATAAGACTGGAAATGGTTTTGCAAAAAACCATGGTGCTTTGTCTTTAAAGGATGCTATAGCTACTGGCAAATTAATCCTCACACATTCGCTTGAAGTAGGCAGGTAGTGCTAGCTAATTTCACAGGGTTAGAAAAAGACGTGGAGAAGGAATCAAGAAGCTTAGCAGCCTCTTGTGACTAAATGCTGATCTTTAATTAATATTCTGCTAAAAAATAGATTATTTTATTCACGAGCAGAGAGATTTCCCCGATCGTGCTTTTCAGGCTTGCAGCAGTCACTCAGGAAACCATTTTTGGCAGGAGTGAAACCGACTTTGAGCCACAAGCCTTTATAGATAGGAGCTACAAGAATACAGGAACAAAATCCAAACCCTACCCTTGCTAAGCCAAAAGCAGAATTGTTTTCAAGTAGATGAACAAACCCATCTATGAGAACATTACCTTTAGTCACTGATTTTGTTTCATATGCTGCATGTGTTAGACTGATTCATGTTTTCCAAACTAATTTTTCATAGATGTGCAGAGGTTTAGTCAGTGCACCATTACCCAGCTCACTGCTGTCCATATGCCCTCCTGCCCAACGAAGAGAGTGGGGAAATGGGAGCCCATGGGGATCTACATAAGGAGCTCCACAGTTCCCATATGCATCTCTAGTCCCCAACAACCTGATGTGGGGAAACAGGAGTACTTGAACAAAGGAAAATGCACAAATGCATCCACAGCATTGGTCTATTTAAAATAAACCCCACCAGGAGACAGGGGAAACTTGCTGCTGTAATAACGCTGGTTTGGAGCCTTAGGACTATTACGGCACCAGATCTCAAAACCTCACAAATAAGGTAACGTTATTCCCAGTTTATACGTGGCAAAATTCAGCCATACAAGACAAGTCACTTCTCCAGCATCTTGCAGTGATAAGACACAGGCCAGACCACAAGTCCCTGAAGATGTAAGTCCATATTCTCTTCTGCAAAGTTTGACTTTCTCGTCAGGATGCGCGTGCACTGCACCCATGCTCAATAACAGCAGAGAAAGATGTGGCACATTTGGGAACCCTCCAGCTCAGTCTGGTGACTGAGTTCAGTGACGCCAAGGGCTCCTGTCACGTTGTCCTGTGCACTCAGCACCTTACAGAAGAAAAGCAAAACAGCTGCCTGTCCAGCACATATGCTGTATATCCCTTGGTGACCCGTCCTTACCAGAGGTACCTTTGTTCCACTGCCTACTGAAGAAAGCTGGTGCTGGCTCTGAAATTTTAGGACGGCAGTTCCTTAAGCAGGGTTGTGAGTCTGACACCCCAGTGAGGTTTGCAAGTGGAAAAACATCAAGAACTGACACTATAAAAAGCTTATTCTTTCAGCTCAGGTCAATACTTGGTCTACTGCTGTCATTGTATAGCTTGAGAAGGTCACTTTGCACAGCATATCAGGCAGATTTGCTCTGAAATTTTTTTTTAAGCCTCCAGTATATGTGTTTATGCAGACGAGGAAGAGGATGGATTCACTAGGCTACAAAGCAGCATCTCCAGGGAGCAGAAGAAAGGTATAATCAGTTCTTCCTCCCACACTGTTCACTATATTAGAATAGTTGCTGCTGGCAAACAGTGGCTTAATGTTACCTCCTTAGATTTAATTCCGCTTCCTTGAACCGACGACATACAAACTCCTGTTGACTTCAGCATGTTCATGTTCAATGTAATATGGTGGTCAATGGCACTGCTGAATAGTCATGGCAAATGAATTACTCCGGTGCTGTTTTAAACCCTCTGCCAGTGTAGTGAAAAGAACCCTCGGTGCAAATCAGAAGTGGATCCCAATGCCTCCTGAAGGCTGCCTGCACTTGCCCGTATTCAGGACTGGCCTGTGTCAAGGAGCCATCAGTCTGCAGTTATCAACAAGTGACTGAAGCTGCTGTGGGAACTAATCTGCGTTCAAAGCTCTTAGTCGAGCACCCTAAAATTGTTTTAAAAGCCTATATAGGACTCTCTCACAACACATCTGAATGGTTTCCTGGGAGTTACGGCAGGGATTCAGCCAAGGACATCCTTTGTGGTTTACAAAGTGAATCTTCCTGC
>NW_010421573.1:14432-17899 GCF_000710305.1 Buceros rhinoceros silvestris | reverse complement strand
AAGGGAATCTGCCTGCTGAAGTCAGCACTACCTACCACCAGGGTGTAAGAGAACGCGATATTAACTCTACTGCTTCTCTCCCAGCAGCTGCGGTCAAAAGGCAGTAAAAGAATTTGAGCTGATGCTGAAAAGGAAAGTGCTAAAAATGTAAAGTTGTCCTTACCTGCCTCTTTTATGTGTTTGTATACATCATCTGAGCCAGCAGAGGAGTACGGGATGTCATCGTGGGCTACAAAGTCAATCTGCCAGTGAACAGAAGAACAATCACATGCCACCATCACTGAATTTTGGTTCAGTGGGGAGTCGTTGCGGAGGATCATCTCTTTTCCCGACTTCAGCTGACTTGCTTTTGACATTCTTATCCTAAAGCCATCACCTAGAATATTGCACTAGATTTAGGCCTACAGCTGCTGTGTTGTACGATCAATTATGAAAGAACAAAACACTTGTCTCCAGAAGCACTGCCATTAACACATCACTTTGGGTGGCTCTGTGTGATATTCAGTAGAAAACCTAAGACACCCGTTCCTGCTCTTATTGCTACTGGAAGAACTAAGACAAGTGGCAAAGCCTTGGCTTTCAAAACCTTGGAGGGAGGATTACTGATTCGGCCTCCTTAGGGCTGTGCACATATACAGGTACACCTAGAACTGTCATGCTGTCCTTTTGTCACCCAGTGGTGTGGACACTAAAATGCATCCTAGTTAATTATGCTTTTGTTAAGATTCATGTATATTGCGAGACAGTCAATAGCATGTAAGAAATTCTATCCTGCCTTTTAGAGGACACACGACATTTTTACATATTTCAGGCCAATTATTGCACCTGTTGACATTAATAAGAAATGTGCCTTTAGTTCAGGACTTTAACAGGACTTTATTCACTAAGCGATAACTTTCCTGATTATCTCCTTTCCTGAAGAGTCAATTTGTGAATAATTCTTCAGTGTTATTTTGCCATTAAAAAATCCCACTACAGAAATCATCTCAAGCATACTGAATAAAAAAAGGCAAGTCGATATAATGTTTTCTGACACAGAT
The DNA here is from genome assembly GCF_000710305.1 of Buceros rhinoceros silvestris. NCBI lineage: Eukaryota > Metazoa > Chordata > Aves > Bucerotiformes > Bucerotidae > Buceros > Buceros rhinoceros. The sequence goes on along the minus strand of NW_010421573.1, from coordinate 16,859 downwards.
GTGCCGTATTTCAGTGACTGGAATTAACTGAATTAAATAATTTGCTCCAGCTAATAAAATTTCACAGGCTTGTTGTTTATTCTCAACTGTCAGTCTGCAAAGAGGAAGGGAGGGATAAGGGGAGAAATGTACCTTATGTTTTTCAAGGAATTCAGGTGTCAGTGTCCAGGGTGCATCTCTGATGACCTCATCCACATAACGACAGTGTCTGAGGGCTTCGTATCGCTCAGTTTCATTCATCACAGTGAAGCCTTTGAATTTGTGAGTTAAATCATCACTGCAAACTAAAATATGGAAGTATCAACAAAATGGCTCTACACTCGGTAGAATTAGCGTGACCAGCAGTTGATTATTTCCTGATGATTCCATTAAGCACTTAGTTATTAGCTTAGCTAATTTTTGGGTGTTCCAGGCCATCTAAGAGTTCTGCTCAGGGTTGGCAGGTACAAATCATAGACTTTTGAGAGATCTTTCCCTTTCTGGAGCTGCAACCACAGCCCAAGCGAGATATTGTAGGACATCTGAGGAGGTACGGTATGCACATGTTGAGGAAACTCAATCCCACTGTAAGAGGGGATTTTATGGGCTGTGAAATCTCAGGGGTGATGGTTAATGCTTTAAAAATAATCAAAAAGTGCAGTGTTGGCAGTTACCAAATGCTCACAAACTTCATGTATCACAAAGTGGTCGATGTGGGACGGCACCAGCTGGACATCATCTAATCCAACCCCCATCCTCACAGCAGGGTCAACTAGAGCAGGTTGTTCAGCACCACGTCCAGCTGAGTTTCCGAAGATGAAGACCCCTCAATCTCTCTGGGATTCCTGTTCCCACTGTTTGTCATCATCTAAACAATGCTCTAAATTATAATTTTGTCAACAAAGCTCTAAATCACAGCAGAACAGTTTCTCACTAAATAAACACAGATGGAAAACAAGTCATGGCAGACTTTATAGGAATCTGTCTCTGAATTTAGTTTTCATTGGAACAGTAGTAAGGCTTGTGCCGTGTTCAAATGGAAAATCACACCAGCAAGCCCCGTGGCAAGGACTGGGAGAAGCCATGTGCTCCAGCGGAATGAGCAGAGTTAAAAAGTCCAGAAATCCTGCATCTTTAACTCTGGATGTACCAATACTTTGTCACATTGCCTTTACGATGAGGGGAAGGAACACCCATGCTACCAGAGACCTATAAAAGTTAGGTATTATCTTTCTACCCACATAACATTCTGTAAATACAGTGACCTGTCCCCACAACTGTAAATGTCCAATATTAAGCCATAAAAGTCATTTGACACCCCACGTGGATTAATGTTATACCCATTTATAGCTGGGTTGACAGCAGTTGTCCTTCGCCACAGGTCAAACTCGAACCTTAGGAACTCACTTGCCTGTGACACCCAGAAAACAGTAAATGTACTTGACGAATGATAAATGCAACATTATTAGCGCAGCAGCGAGATGTGAGAGCTGCTGCTTCCTTCTAATTTGAAAACATCAACCTATAAGGCAAGGCACTGGCAAAGATGCAATCTTTTTTGAGATCTAAAATGGATGTTCTTGCTGTGATGGTCATTAAGGACCTTTAAAGTAGGAAAAATGTAGGCAGGCTTAGAGAGACCTGGAGTTTGAGCAAAATTCAAAGCCAGATAACAATATACATAAATATGAATTTCAGCTAGCAAAATGCTACTCTTTCCTATTATGTCGGGGTTTTTATGCCTGCTGACAAGAAATTTAATGGAGATCAATGCATTTTCAGTAGAAAGATCCCTTCTGAGATTGTATTTATATTTATTTACAGCCTTTATGTAATCTTAAAGCTACCCTCTTCTGGAAGAAAGGGTCTACTAAAATAATAGGAAAATAGTAATTTTTGCTTGGATTCTGTAGCAAGGTTTGATTTTATTTTTTTATTACAGTTTGTTCATGTATGGTGCGGACACAATATCTCTGTATTTCCTTTTGATGCTTGTCATCCTACTCTAATGACTTATCTGGGAAGGCATAAATGCCTATTTAAAAAAAAAAATCTTAGCTCCAAATAATTGTCCTTACAACAAGAAAGAGAAGGGGTTGGTTGTGGTGCCCACAAAGACACATGACACCAGTGTTTTGGCAGCACAAATTTTATGTGGGTGTGGAAAGGTGCCCATTTTTTAAACACGCTAAGACACAGTGCCTTGCTGGGAAAAGGTGCTAATGAGTGCTGGCTGCTTTGTCCTTCACTCCAAAAATAAGGGCGAAGTGAAGCTATGCTATGAATTTCAAAGGAGCTGGGCTTTTGCCCCAGAGCTTCGTCCCTGATCTGGGACACACCACACTTGCTTAAAAACAACAACAAAACCTACGTAATTTGCATTTTTTTTTAAACCTCACAGTCTTGCACCTCCACTTGCTTGTTCTGCAAGCTATCTGGCTCAGCAGG
>NW_010421573.1:11004-14343 GCF_000710305.1 Buceros rhinoceros silvestris | reverse complement strand
GGAGCCCTAAATGTTTCCTTCATTACAAAGGGATGTCTTCTTTCCCTCCCAGGAAGCTCCACAGGAATGGACTTCAGAGTAAAACCGAAAAGTACGTGTATAAGGAGATTTTTGTTGTCTTCATCCCCCCTGCCCCCGCCCCGTTCAATTGATTTGGGACCAAGATGCAAAATAATGCATCTTATAAGGTGTCTGAAGTTTGCATTCGCATTCACTTTATCATCACTGCTGTAAGCATTTGAGCAGCTGAAGGTAGCTGTGAAATGTTTACGTGCAGGGAAACCAGAACCAAAATGCATGTTCCTGAGGCCTCGTGAGAGCAGGGCTTGCACAGCCAGCTAGGCAGGAAAGAGCCACCCGCCGGTGACTCCTCAGGCACGCACCAACTGCTGAGCAGCTGTTAGCCAGCCACACAGCAAAAAAAAGAAGATATTCACCACAAAAAAACTGGTAAGGAAGTAACCTGCCCGAGGACACTTGCGAGCTGAAAACTACGTTTAAATCACGACCTACATTTGGGTCTCCGATGATAATGGGTCGGATTTAGCTTCTCTGCTATTACTGAAGGCTGGGTCTGCACACACAGTACTGACCCGGCAGCCAGGAGCCGTGGGCTGTGCCTGGCTGGCAGAGGGCACGAAGCACCAGAAATAAATGAGCGGTTAATCTCATTCACTCATCTCCTTCTTTGAACAATTTTGAGTGAATAACTGAAAAAGGTGAATTATTCATACGGCGCTATTCTAAGCTCAGAGCCATGCAGGCACCTGCTTTAACTAGAATGAGAATTGTGCCTGTGCTGCTGGGGGCAGAATTTGACTTTTACTTTAATTGATGCAATTGTGAGACATAATTCAAGGCAAATCACCTATAGAAATCCTCCAAAGTGAAAGAAGCATTCAAAGTCGTAGTGTATAAACAGCTGGAGGTGTAAGCATGGCGACAACTCTCTGATACTGAAGCACAGAAGCAAAAATTCAGTGCAATAAATAACTCTGATCTTACCTCCTACTAATAAGTAGCTATTTGGGAATAGAGTTTTGGCTTGCATAAGAGCTCTAGCGTGGCCAGAATGGAAGAGGTCAAATATCCCATCTGCATACACTCTAACAGGTCTGTCAGCTGCGAAGAAAGAAACATAACAGTGATTTTTCAGCCTGAAATATGTTGTACTTAATTCTACTGGACAGGTTTTTGTTCCCAGATCAGATGATTGCGAGATTTACCCCAGTTCTGAGGTTCAAAAGCACCATGGATGAACTTGCAGTGTTTTATCCTGCTCATTACATGTTCTCCTCTGTACACTCAGCTGTTTTCTCTCAGACTTTGCCTATTTATTATCATCCATCATCTCTATATTCTAATTTAGCAAAAATGTCAGCTTCCTGCCTCATTCAGAGTTCCACCATATGTCTTTTTTTTTTTTTTTTTTTTTTTTTTTTTTTTTTTTTTTTTTTTTTTTTTTTTTTTTTTTTTTTTTTTGTTCCTGCCTTTTTAGTCAGTGCTGCCTTCTGGGTTTTTTTCAATTTTTTCCTTATTTTTTCCCATCATCTCTCTTTTCCTTGCCTCTTGTCTGTGACTTTTTTCCACAGCTAACCACTTAAAAATGTATTGCTTACCTCTTCCACATAAATCTTTCCCTTCTCTTTTCTCATACTTCACCCAAGCTCTTCTCTTGAATGAGCTTATAATTTCTTTTTCTCACCATCCTCCTGCTATCATCCTTATAACTCTTGCTTTCTGTAGGACATCTTCAGCAGCAGGGTCCAGATAGTAAAAGGACTTGCTTTACCAAATGGCACAGCTGTGCCACCTCCAAGCAAAAGGACCGCAGAGATGAGAGCAACAGAGCTCCAACCTCCATGGACTATGCTTCAGTGCTACAGAGAGATGTCTCTTCTGTCAGGAAATCCAGGGATCCATGGGAGAACACAGGGCCTTGCAGAGCTGTCTGGAAAGCTGCAGCTTACCCCTATAAAGTGTACGCACTTCAAAAGCTTATTTTAAATAAGTAAAACAAGTAACCAAAGGCTTTTTTAAAATAATCATTTGGAATTTGGGGGTGGCTGAAGTATGTATTTGGGACTTCGTGAGAAATCATCCCATTTCCCCAGTTCAATCACAACTGTCCAGATAAAGACACTGGGCAAGGTTTCTTTGCAAAGGGCAAATGGCCTCTAAGGCCACTTAAGGTCTGATGTGATCAACAAGAACAACAGTGAAAGAAAAGTTCTTCAGCGCACAGAGGCAGTATAGGCAGAGAATCCAGGAGGGAGCCACTGCATAACACAATTTTCAGGCTGGGTGGAGTAGGCTGGCAAGCCTTCCTTCCAACCAACGTGAAAATGTCAAACAGACTCTAACTCTTGCTGTTTCTCTGACAGTAGATAATGATCCTGTAGTTGCTGGTGTCCTCCCCGTTCCCTGATAGCACCAAATACCAGGCTGGCCTTTCTGCTTCCAAGTGGAAGGCACAAGTGAGCATTGATAGATGTTTGTAAGGGAGAGCCTGCTTTGGGAGCACTCACGGTCCTGCTGATGTAGCTTCCTACACGTACCTGGTGTTCCCAGGCGGGCTTGTGCAATGGTTAGCTTCTCATGGGGGGCTTGGCACTGACAGCTTATTTCATCTGCGAATGGAGCAGGTGCCGTCAGAGTCTGGAAGAAGGACAAAACACAAAGGAAGTCAATTTGTTTTTTCTGTGAATTAGTTAAAAAGAGTCATTTAACCGTGGCAGAGTGCTGTAACTAGGCTTAATGCTGGTTGGTTCTCTGGGGATTTTTGCTTTTTTGGTCAACCCTGAGCATATACGATTCACATAAGGCAAAACGATGAGGAAGATAAAGCTTTCCAAACACATCATGCAGTCTATTTCTTCGTTTCTGCTGTGAAGCACACATTTTTGAAGAGGGTGCAGGTACCTAATTTTTCCATTTGCAGAATAAAGGTTTGATGGCCCAAGCAAAGACCAAACCTTGGTTTGGTCTCAATGACCCCAAAGGCCCAAGATACAAAACGTATTCCACTACCCGTAAATAATAACTGGCTAAACTAATTGGTATTTAGAAAGCTGCAAATGAGCCACCTCTTCACAGGCACCAGTTCCTTCCACTGACATCAGCAGAGATAACTGGGACTACATGTTGTTTTGTTCTGTTTTTAATCAGAAACTTGTATAACTTTGGGGAGCTATTAAAAATAAAGGCAAGAACTTAACTTAGAAGTCTCACCTAACTAGAGCTAACTGAACTGCAACTCCTTTCTCTGGATTGACACATACTGTAATAAAATGTTCTACCTGTGATCCGAGCACCACAAAGGTACTTGCTCTGAAGAGC
>NW_010421573.1:0-10927 GCF_000710305.1 Buceros rhinoceros silvestris | reverse complement strand
AAGAGCGTCTAACATAAAGATATAAGAGAGAGAATGAGGATGTGTGAAGAATGATATGGCATTATCCATCAGGAAACTTGATTACAGAAATTGTATTTTCTGCCAGTGCCTATGTAGGAAGTTACCAGTGATCAAAACCTCAGATATTTATTATCTGCCATATGGTCTGATATGAAAAACCACGATTCTACTGCTCTTGGCTTGAAATATTTATAAAACCATAGCTGAGTATTGGTTTGCTTTGTCTTTGTGCGATGACTTGGTGGTTGAGACAAGCTGAAGGAAATCTATCTAATCTACTGCCTCCACCATGATTTAGCTGGGACCTCGTGGCCGTGCAGCTGTGGCTTGGTTGGGTTTTGACAGCAACCACTTGCGTGGTATGCAATTGTCATCCCAGCTTGAGCCCCATGGTGGATCGTAACAGAATCTCTCTTCCCCTTTTCCCTTTTTTTCATCTTTTAGATGCTGAATGCTTAATCACTGGGCATTTAGTTTCTTTAGCAGCCCTGACACACTTTAAGACATGTCATGACTAATTACTGGGCTCACTGGCTTGTTGCATGGAAAGCTCAGAGGACAGTAATAAAGCAGCAACAAAGACTTAAAAATTTATATCCAGCTCTTTCTGCTGATTATGTTTACCTAAAGCACTAAAATTTTATGTAGATTTATTTATTTTTCCCCCCACTTTACTTTTTTTTTATAATCTCGAACATTGCAGGAAATCATCATCATTAGTATCTTAGCGGTGAAAATCACGGCATCTCTGCACAGACAAGGTTAGCAATGAAGACACTATGACCAAGACCAGGTTTCTGTACGGGTTCCGTGGATGGGAACTGTTCATCGGGCCACCCACGCCGCACAGTGTAGAACATTACACATAATCATACCATGCCAGCTCCTTCCTTTATTTTCTAAATACTGTCTTTCTGTTTCTGGCTTTGCAATCGCTGTTGCTAACCTGTCTTTTTATCTCCAAGCAAGGTCAAGTTACCCAGCAGCCCATAGAGCCTGGTTCCCACTGGGATAAAGAGGAAAGCAGAAGTGTTAAAACAATAATGGCTATGGTCTGAGCCCTGCAACTGGTAATCAGATCCGAGCTTGGCAGAGGCTGTTTCCTTGGAGATTATTTGAAGAAAATAGGCCTAGTTCGCAGGAAGATACCTTTTTTCTCCCCCCAGGCAAACACAGTGGTGCTTTTCATCCATGTATATGTCTTTGCAACGCTAAGACTTTTCTTTTGGTCTCTGCTCAATGGAAACAACCTCTATTATCTTCTTGTCAGTCCAGCTTTTGTAAATGCTCATCATTAAAACTAGCTTTATGGCCAAGGGCTTAGAAACAGACCTGTCAATATTCCCATTACTCTGTGACCTCTCAGACACTGGATATGAAAATAGATTAGATGCAATAGATTAAAACCAGCAATATTCCATCAAAGCCACATAAAGAAATGCATAAATTCCATGTGATGACAGATCAAGGGAAATACAGCAATAGCTTCCCAATGAGTATCCAATACTACTTTGTTTTATCTGGCCTAGAAAAAATGTTGCGGAGCTTAACTAAAACATCTTATGAGTAAAATAAGATGAGACATTTGGTTTGTATATAAAAGCATAAGATAAAATATTTCAAGTAATGATTAATAACCAGAAATAAGTTATCGAACCTCTGTCAGCTTGTAAATTATTATTCTTTCCAGTTTCTTGTCAGTAATAACCAGAATTGGGAGAAAAGAGCAAGTAATCTATATAGCAGCTTTTTAATTTTGGTTAATCCATTAAAGTACTTGTAGAAGTTTGCTACAGTTTTGCCAATAATCAGATGATTAGACAAAGACTTTGTGCAAATATACTTTTGTCTTTCTCTGATAGATTTTTCCCTTCATCTGTGCCTTCATTATTTTCTAGGCATTTCCATTTTGCTATTAGTCAAGCAAGTCAAATTAGCCCTGCATTTTGGACAAGGTAAGCTTCTGCGGTCTGCCTCATCCTGTAGCAGGGTGCTTTACAGCCCAAGTGTGAGTTCAGTGACGACTTATTTGGTTTGTTCAGCACCTGCCTCCTCCTTGCATTGTTTGATATTATTGTACTGAAAGCTTCAGTAAATTTATCCATAGCCACCTATTCCCTGTCTCTCTCTCTTTTCTCCCCTCAGTCACGCTTTCCAGGCTGAAGAGCTCTACCTCATTTATTTGTTCCTTGTATGGAAGTTGGTCCACAACTTCTTTGATTATTTTTGTTGCCCTTCTTTGTTACCTGCAAGATGGTTTATACAGCATTTGAGCATTGGTAGCTTTTCCAGTTTCTAATGCTTTAATAGATAGATATAGAAAATTATTTACATGGTGTTCACACTTTGCGGTTATCTTTGATGACATAAGCACTTTATATCTGGTTTCAGCAGGGAGACCTTATTTTCATTTAAGCAGACTAAATGCCACATTGTTATTGTATTATTAATATGTGGTATCTAGAGAAAGCCTATTACATGTCATAAATGGTGAAGTCATTGTAATATTAGGACTCATTAGTGATATTTGCTTCAGAAGATGTTAAAAAATGCTTGCAATGCAAGTCCTATTTCCTGGGAATGCATTCAATTATAATTAAATTAACTTCCTAAAAATGAACATATGTGAAAAAATCAGATCCAGTAACCCTTGCGTATCAGAAGCCATTCATTCTACGACAAATTTAAATAGTGTCTTGCTTGCATTCTCAAAAATTTGCAAAATAACTGAAAGATTCTCAATAATTGTCAGGATGTTAAAAGACAGAAGGTAAAGGGCGGCTTCCTAGCAAACGCCTTACAGCTCCATTTGTAACCCCCAACTATATATTTAGTGAGACAGTAGCCCAGAGAGGAAAGTACGGTGTGAGAGGCAGCCTGAGCTGGTTCTGTGGCCAGGACACTTTCTGAAGAAACCCTACATGACAGCTTATATCTTGATGCTGCCTTTTTATTATCACTCTTCATAGTCTCTTAGGCTGCTGTAGCCTTTGAACTTAGCTGCTGTTCAGCAGATAAATATTCATAGCTTATGGTTCCAATGGATTAAAAGGAAAGCAGTCAGTGATTTATGAAGGACCAGGAGACATACCACTGGAAGTAGGGGTCACCTCCACACCCTCTCTCTTGTTTACAGCATGTAATAGGAAGTAATTAGTGTGTTATTGCTTCAGTGTTTTCTGCATGTTTGTTTGTTGGGTTGGTTTTTTTACACAGCAGCAAGGAAGACAGAAATATTTTTTTAAATGGGAAAATGTAGACCAACCTAGGCCATAGTGCCTCTGCTGTTGTAACTCTGCCTGCAGGGTAACTGCATGCAACACGTGCTAACAGAGCTACACTGCCTCCCTCACCACGTGCCATAGACAAAACCCCTGGTAAAGAGAATAGTTGTACTGTCATCGAAGATTTTGCCATCAAGAAAGGTCTAAGAAAATTTCAGATCTTGGAGCAGTACAGCTGCACAGGCAAAACTTGGTAGAGCAGGCTGGGCCCGTGCTTATAAAACAATCAAGCTGGGAGGCAAACTCTGTAGGAGGTCTGATGCTGTAATCTCCCTTTATCTCAGAGGCAGTGTTTAAAACAGATAACTGATTTCACTGGAACAAATCACATGGGTAAGATCTACTCGTGTGAGGAAAGATTATTTTGGGAACCTGCTCCTGATGTCGGCAAACAATAATTACAGATCGGGAAACACTGACATCAGTTTTAAGGAACACTTAAGAGTAAAACACTACAAAAGCTCTTAAGAAGGAACTAAAAGTACGCACTGAGATTCTGGAGTGTAAATACCTTTTGCAAGTGGAAAGACCACGTTAAAGACTACCAACATCTTCTCTTAGAGATTGGAGGAGTGAACATTGTGAAAAAACGGAAATCATGTTGTCTCATTTATTACCTTTAGTAACCTGGACCCAAACAGGTAAATTTATAAGCAATTAAGTTGTAATTGAATGTTACTGGTGGATGCCTCCAGGTAAACTTTTCACAAACAGTTCCAATATTAATGCATACCTCAAAAAAAAAAAACCAAAACAAAACCATCTAATCTGTTCTTCCACAGTTCTGATGACTCAGGGAGGTGGATGTAAACTAAAAACAGGGCAAACTAATCTAGTAAGAACAATAACTTAACTTAAAAAAAAAAAGTTTGCAAGCATTCCAGATTGCTTTATTCTCAGTTGCTTTTCCTGGGCTTTATCTTCAAACAAATGTACTTTGCTTGTCATTAGTACTCAGTAACAACTAAGTGCAAGATGTAATTACAAATTGAGAATATAATAGAAGAAAAGCAGCTTCCACTGCCTTCTCAAAAAGCACAATGATGTACATATGTACAGATTTATAGGTAGTGAAACTAGAACAATTATTATATAATCTAGTCTAATATTTTGCAAAAGGCCAAAGAATTCTGTGACAAGATTCCCGTGTGACAGCCATGACTTCTGACTGAACTGGACCATGTTATTTAGAAAATAAAATCCATCCTAGAGGTAGGATGGGCCCCAGGTCAAGCAGAGCTCAAGCAAAAGAACTGCCAATGAAGCACCTCAATCTCCACAAACACCAGCTGGAAAAGAAACGTGACCCTTGGCAGCTTACCCACCTAAGCCTGCTCCCTCGGCACAGCTGGAAGGAGCACTGCCTACAGCTGACTCTGGTAGGACTCACTGAAAGCATAAACTGCAGCTAAGGTGGTTTGTTGTCCTCCTGTCCTGATGGCTAGAGACTTAGCCAAGCTGTCAGATGTCCCAGCGCTGAGGAGGGATATGCAGTACTTCAGGATAAACAAGTATGTGGCTTCTTCATGTGGCTTCTTCAACTGGGCACTGGTTACCAAGTGGCAGCCTGTAGACACCATCTCAAAACGAGGATATTGCAACAGAAGTGCAGAAACAACCACAGTGCCTTTGCAAGTCAAAGCTGAATGGCAAGTGGTTCCTGGGGTTGGCCAAGGTCAACCGACCAAAAATGTGTAACCACTGCTCTCATGCCACTCTGTATTTTATTGATGAATCCAGGAAATGGAGAGAACATCAGTGCATATGTTTTGGATTTCTAATAGTAATTTCTTTTTCTCGTACCTTACTGTACACACGTGATGTATGGCTAAAAGAACCTAACTCCAGCTTTAACATAGGCAAGGGTTAATCTACTGAAATCAACTGAGTTATAGCTCAGCTACTTGGTGAATTTGGCCTGGTATTCCGTTTGTGCTTTTACGTAAAGATACTTAATGTCTATCATCTATTTCATGTCAGATGTAGGACAGCATTTTGAATAAACTGTTAGTCGAAATGGAGCTATGTTAAAGCAGATAAAAAAAAAAAAGCATTTTTCCTCCTGCACAGGAGGCACGTACTCTCTGCAGTTCCCCAGCTGGCAGGCAGAAGCACCCTGGCAAGAACTATTTTCCCACAGGGAATGCACTAGGCTTCTCTACCAGATCCCTGATTCACCCAGTGTCTTTCACAAGAGCTTTTTGCCTTATGCCATCGAGCTAACTGTGTATAGGAAAGGAAAGTAGACTACACAGAAACAAAGGTATAAGCATATACTGGCATAGACAGTCCTGGGTGCGTTGAGTGTCTGCACGATCCTGGCCATGCGGCTATATGCTACATGTACTCCTTCCCAGCAAGTTAGTATTTGGCTTCTTATTCCGTATTTCTTCCGCTCCACATCCACATATGTATTTGGTCTCTTTTTACACTTTTTACATATGTTACATTATAATGTTTACGTTTTTGAGGAGGGAGTAGAGAGAATCTATTTACAGAGGTTTTCTACTCCTTCTTAAAGATATGATACAAACCTTCATAGGAATGACAACAGCACAGTTTGAGAAATTGGTAATATTCTCCTAACAAAAGCTGCTTCTAAAATGGCATTGCATATATGCATTTGCAAGCACGGAAGGCAATACACAGAATGTTATGTTTCCTCCCTGTGTTTATGTATCATTTGTGAATTCTGCAAAACTATCTGTAGTCCTGTATATCTTACGAATACGTATTGCAACGTGTTTTTCCAGAGACTACGGCACTTCAGAACATATAGCAACTGCATGTCCTTTGATGTAGTAAAGAGAAATCACAGATCTGTGGTGTCTACAGGCAATTGTTTTTTTTTAGTGCAGCAAAGACTGCTACATGTCCCCAAGCACAAACCACGTTTGGCATGTTTTTATGGGTTTGTACTTTTATGCAGTGGCCAACATTTATGAAAATGAAAAGTAATCCAGAGCAAACCCTAACTTGTAAAGGAACAAAAAGATATTTGGTCAAATAAAGTAATTTTGGGTTCCTTAAACGTAAGACTACTTACATATATATTTATGCTTAGTTCCGCATTGAAGTAAACAGATGGCAGACCCCCTAAGTCATAACATCACGTGAGAGAGAAACAGATGCATGGGACACTTTAAACCACAATAAAACCCCCTAAATTTATCATTAGCTCCTCAGATTAAAATTGCTTATACCTTTCAGTGATACAGGAAAGATAAGTATCAAGATCTGTGGAAGCTCATGGAAATATAATATCTGAAATAATTTTAGAAGTTGCATCAGTCCCCCTCAAAACACTGTTTGCAAAGGAGGTAAAGCATCCAGGGATGCAAATATAAGAATCCAAGGCATGAACATTTTTCTTGCAATTATTTCAAATATTGTGCTTAACATTTTATTGCTTAACAACAGCAACAAGGAAATTGTCTAAAGGAGTCTAGTGCCCCTTAAACCAGTGTACAGCTCCAGTGAGTGAAAGTACTAAAAACATTCTCCTCTATCCTTCAATAAAATAGTAGTAAAAAAAACCCCTAGTGTTTTCCAAATGGTCTTGAATAATTTGGAAAGAATAAATTAATGTACTCTCATTTCTCCTAAAAAATCACTAAGAAAAATAAAATGGCTAAAGCAGCTGATGATACCTAAAATGACCTGAGAGCTGTGATCCTCGGCTGCACCTGAGTCTCATTCTCTAAAGTACTGGAGATTCAGTGGCCCCAAGATACTTGATGCCTAATTCCCAAGGAACTGCGTAAGTCTGTAGCCTCTGCATCTCAAGACAAGGCAGTCAGGTTTGGGAACAGGCACTGGCATTGCCAGGGGACCCTCAAGGAGCCCTGATGCTTACAGAGCCTTGGCAGAACATGTTCTATCTGCCATATGCACAGGTTCTAAGTCTCCAGCTAGTCTGTGCTTGCAACAGTGATGCTAAGCAGAAAAAACTAGTTGGGTACTTCCACACAGGGCCCTGATGCCATTTCCTGCGGGGGCAAATGGGATGAGGTAGCTCAAGCTACCTGAGGACAGGCATCCGATGGTAGAATGGATGTCACATAAACATGATCTTGGGAACAGCTCAGTATTCCTGGGATTGCATTGCCAAGGACAGAGCAGACGCAGCAAAAAAAAAAAACCAAACCAAAACCACCTATCTGCTTCTTTGAGTCACCTTGAAGATAGATTCACTTTACTTTAAATTCATGAAAACCGCTGCTTAATTCCCGCCTAGCCCTTTACCCACCAATGTCCCTGCAAGTGCAGGCCAAACCATCCACCTACTTGCCTACTCCCTCTCCACCCCTTGGCTAATTCAGATACTTTTCTGTTTATCTGCTTTCTCAAGGTTCCTTAAGTTGTGCCTGACTTTCCCTGTGAGTTGCAGAAAAGCCTGTGTTCCTGATGTGGGCGCAGTCTCACATTAGACTCAAAGCACAACAAGGCAGGTACTGCAATAGAAATGTATGTTTTTCACCGTCCTGCATTCCCTTAGCCCACCTAATCCTAAGGACTTCAGCCAGTTCTGAAAATAATACATTGGTATCCAGGTCCCAACAGCGCTCTCCCAGACGTTCCCACTGAGGCCTGGGTTGGATGACAGAGACCTGAAATATGAGGAAAAGAAGCTCTCAGTGTTTTCAAGTGCAAGATTAGACCAAGCAGAAAGTTTTGAAGTTTGTTTTCAAGTAAGTTTCAACGTGTATTTGATTTTGCTTTATCTACAGCACTGTCCTTATAAATTGCCATTGTTTCCTTTTATGAAAGACACCATCTGGAATTGTCTTCCTGAATAAAGTGTGTTCAAATGCCTCTTCGTTTCTTTCATGGTGAGGATCGGTAATTCTCAAAGTGCACACCAATCCTTCATGGAGCTTCATGTGGGACCAAAGTCTTGTGGGACCAAAGTCAAACTCTTGATCCCAAGGGACATAAATAAATGATATATATAAAAAAAGGCAAATAATTTCACAAGGCTTTGTACTTGCTCTTTTGGTTTTTCCTCCTTTGGTATCTCTGACATCCAGTTAAACTAAGAGCTGGCCTCACATAAAGGCCTTTTTAGTACAGAGGCAAAGAGGCAAACCCTAATACCGGGATTCCAGGCTGAGATCCAGAGCCCAGCAGCGCTCTGAAACTTAAAGTTGTCTGGGGCAACTGCCATACCTTGAATGTGTGGTAAGATATGACCAGCAATGATCTTTATCCCATTTAAAAGAAAGAAGTACCCATGATCTATCCATGGGTATCATAGGGTTACGTAGGAGAAGCAATGATCGCTTTAAAAAAATGGACGGGACAGCGGTAGATGAGAAAGAGGCCTAACCCCACAGTTTGGTCCAGGCGAGAAATGGATAAATGCAAAACTACACAAACCAGGACTGGAGAAACACTGTTTGTGGGGGTTTTTCTTGACTATAAAACTGCTAAAATAATCACTATGGCTAAAGCCCATGACTCTAACTACTTTGTTTCTCCACTGTGCGCTGAGACTAAGGTACATGTGTCACTCGGAGAGATTTTCCTGGCATTCAGACACATGGAAGTTGAGAACACGAAGAAGGCAAAGATTAAGAGAGAGATGGACCAGGGGAATTGGCTGAAGCACAAAAGCTCTTTAATGCTTTAGCTGCTCAAGAAAACCCAAAGAGTGTCTTGGGAAAAAAAAAAATGGCAATTTATATCACAACAGTACTAGAGAGTGGAAAACATCAGGTTTCAATATACATTGAAACTTACCTGAGAACTGCCTTCAATGTCCCCCACTTTCCTGCTCTTTGAAGGATACAGGGGTTTTCTCTAGTCCTACTGTGACACTTCCTGCCAAGCTAGGAGGCTCCACAGCCTAAAATCAGAGGATCTAGCAGCAGATATCCATTAAAAATATTAACAGTTTTAAGGCTTTAAATAAATAATTCCTGCTTTAATAAAAAAGGATGACACTGTCTCAGAAAAGAACTAACCACCTTTTCATCTTCTAGAACTGAAGCTGATTCTGTTATTCTACTCCTTTTCTGAAAATGAGTCTATATTAAGAACTTTAAATACCATATAATTAATTTTAGAGATGCATAATAACCAATGAACAGCATTTAAAAGTCATCTGCTAATATCAACAGATTTTACTTGCCACCACTTACATCATTCTGAGGTACCAAAGCCATCCTGAGGTACCATTCCGAGGTCCGGGATAATAAAACAGTATTAAAATGTTAACTGAGACACCCTCTTGCATTTATACTAATGAAACAAGTGACTTTGTTACTGGCCCACCACTGCACATGCTGCCTTCAAAGGAGGGGGATCAGACAAAGTACTGAAGATCTTAAAAAAGACCTGAGAGGAACTTGATATCCATGTTGTTAGATCATCTGTCAAGGGATGATTCACTTCAACTCTTCAGGACACCAGCTCTGAATTCTTTTCACTTAAGACATAACTTGACTACACTTGCTTGCATCACTTCTTATGCCCTAACAAGTACGATGTATCAATTATACTTCACCAGGCAATTTTTTCTTCTTTTTTGCCTGAAGATAACATAGATCTGCTGACTGACAAAATATCACTTTATAAGGACACAGTTTCCACAAATCTTTATTCAAAATGCCTCCATTGTCCATTGTTGGTACTCAGGAAGATCTAAAACATCATAATGAATTTCTGGTTTATTTGTGTCCTCTAGCTGTCACCTTCATTTCCACAGAAATTATACTGGAATGCATGATACTGTAAATACTGGCATCATATTGTCACTTCTTTTTAAAAAATCTTTTAAAATGAGAGACTACATGGAGTAATATATTTAAAAATGGATTGTTTTATCTGAGCTTTGGATAGAGAAATATTAGACAGCCTGTACGAACACACTGCAGTAACACGTGCACTAACTTTCCCTATTAAAACAGCTCCAAAAGCCTTCCATGAACAAATTAACAGTCTTTAAAGTTGATTCTAATTATAACACTAGCAAGTAGAAAACATTAATCTAGGTCAGCTCCAATGACTTGCTATTTCTTGTCATATCAGAACAACGTCTCAGCTACAGTGTTGAATTTAATTACCGAAGTTTGATGTTTAAATACATTTTAATTAGGACCGTGACTGAATTCTGGTGTTAAATGATCTAATTTCCAGTACTAAACTGTTGCATCCATCATGCACTTTCACACCTTGATATCGTCTCTGCATTTCTGCGTGTGCATATATGTATTATTATTATTTTTCCACCGCCTTGCCAATGGCACATACCATGTTGGGGAAAGGCATGATCCTTCCTGATGGGAATAATAAAAGGTTTAAATAGGAAGCATGGAAACATTCCAGTTATTTTAAATTAGCACATGAAAAAAGAGGACTGGTCTCAGAACCATAACTCTTGGGGTACCTCAGCCTTGCAAAGTTGCCTGCGTGAGCTGAGGGAGCCTTCCCTCACCCTTCACCAAAGAGCATCAGAAGAGTTTAACCATCACAATCCCAGCTCTCCCTCACCCTCCTACCGCTCCCACCACCCCACCCGGCCTCCCCGCCCCCCCAAAAAAGCGGCTCTCAAAGATTCTCCTCCTTACACATCTCGAATCGAACGAGAAACTCCTCACTGGGCTCTGGAGTTGAGCAAA
>NW_010421572.1:39419-41620 GCF_000710305.1 Buceros rhinoceros silvestris | reverse complement strand
CGATTGTGTTTGTGGTCCTATCAGACGTGTGTTCCCTTCCAGCAGAGCTGGGAGAGGAACCCTTTGTCCAAACTCAGGGGTAGAAGTCGGATGGGGCTGTCAGCAGCCAGCAGACACACAGACCACGGCTCTGCCTCCAGAGTCGAAGGCATTGCTCTGCTTTCTCTGCCAGACAACACTGGAAGGACTTGGTTTTTTTTTTCTTCCTAATCTGCAAAACGATGAGGAACCATTAGGTGGTGCAGAAAAGCCTGGAGGACACAGGTCTTGGGTCTGCCTGTGCTGGCAGAGAGGCTCTACCCTGCCAGCGGGAGGGAGACACCAAGAGGGGTCTTTGTCGGAGCAGGGGGGGGGAGGAACCATTAGGTGGTGCAGAAAAGCCTGGAGGACACAGGTCTTGGGTCTGCCTGTGCTGGCAGAGAGGCTCTACCCTGCCAGCGGGAGGGAGACACCAAGAGGTGTCTTTGTCGGAGCAGGGGAGCGCAGCCAAAGGTTCCTGCCGAGCCATCATACCGAGTGGTTTGATTCCCACAAGATTCGCCCTCTCATTAGCACTTGATTTGTCGTTTTGTGTTACTAACAAGTATCTGAACTGTAGAACTGGGGGAAAAAATAACCTGCAGATCTATTTAATAAGACACAGGCACAAATGGCATTACAAGATAATTCTTTAATATGTGAAAATTAAATCTGATGGAGAATTTATGCCGTTGAATCCCTTATTTATTTAGATGTTCAGAGCACCTATCCATAACAGCGAGTAAATTAAAAACACATGAGCAGGGATAATCCCACGGGATCAAGGCAGGATTAATCTCTCAGCCTCTTGCTGGAGACAGGCTGGCTGAGGGAGCTTTTTCCTTTCCCAAGAATTCCAGCTCCGTTTGATCCCCATTTTGCACGAGGTGAACGGTTGGTGTTTCTGTTAAGTCCCTGCCATTAAACCACGACCAGCCCGTTTTAAAGCTCAGCCCTTGGAACTGCACAACGAGGTTTGGTGTCGTGATGGGCCGGCGACGTCGTTGGGGAGCGAAAGCAAAAGTGAAGTTTGTAAACCAAAGTGGTTCTCCATTTCCCTGGCATCTCCACAGAGACTCGAAGGCGAGGGAGAGGGCTTCAGGCTCTGTGCCGGACTCGGTGTCCGCAGGAATCTTTGGTTTATTTCCTGTAAAATTAAGATGAATTAAATATGATGAATTCTACTTTTTTATCATTCCTGCACTGATGCCACTGAATTCCACCAGCCAGGCAGGCGAGCAGCCCGTGCCCCAGGATGAGGAAGGGAAAGGCCCAGTGAAGAGGTTTTAAATGTACCTGCAGCAAATGGAAAATTTCCCTTCGAAGAGCTCATGTCTTCTTTATTGCTTTAACGACAGTACACCGGTTGTTCACGGCAAATATTGTCACCTTTACTTAAAAATCAGGCATAGAAAACCCCTAAAGTTCTTCTGGTAAAAGAAAAGAACCCCAAACAAGTATTTTATTCACTCTGAAAAGCTTCCTCGGTGTTGCAAAGAGCCCTAAGGGAGGTATTTCTGCTCGCAGCTGCAGGTTTGCTGCCCTCGTGCTCCCTGCAGCGCAGAGCTCCGAATTCAGAACTCCTTTAAAAAAGAACTAAAAAGTCTGGCAAGATTTGCTGGAAGCCTCAGGACTCACAGACCTAACAGTTAATCACAGGACTAACAGGACTCACGCAACCTATTTTTCCAGAACTGAGTTAGCAGCCGGGAGGAGGCGAGGGAGCCGTGGTCCCCCTGGTGACTAGTGCGACCGCAGCAGGACTTGGGGTGGAGGCATCCCCCGGAGATCTCCAGACCAATCTCCAGCTCAGGGTAGCACCAGCTGGAGGCCAGACAAGGTCGCTCTGGGCTTTCATCCAAGCTGGTCTTGAAACCTCCAATGCTGGAGACGGCACAACCTCAGACACAGACTCTGCTCCGCGTGGGGATCTGCGTTGATGTCTTAATGTGGAGCCAAAATCCACTCTTGGCTCTGCGCAGCGGGCTTTCCCTCGGGCTGTTCTCAGTGCCTTGGACTGGTGAGGTTTATAGATATCCCTGGGCACAGGCAGGTCCTGTTTGAGAGCTTCACTCCCTTAACGGCTCCCCACACACCCGAAACACTCAGGCTCTTAGTTCAATTACCTAATATGACTGATTTAATTAAGAGCACAGACTAGGTGGGGTTATTGCTCTCAGCAG
>NW_010421572.1:36591-39330 GCF_000710305.1 Buceros rhinoceros silvestris | reverse complement strand
CAGGAAGGGTTAGGCCTCACACCACTGAAAATTTGGGCATCAGCAGCATCAGCTCTTCTTTTGGAGCTTTTCCCTGTGTCCCCTTCTCCTGCCAGGGACAGAAATCACCCGCCCGGGCCTTGCCCAGGGCGCTCTGAGCCACCCGTTATGTTTTCCTCTGGAGGGCACAGAAGCGCTGCTGGACCTCAGCCCCAGAGCCCTTGTCTCCCCTCCTTCACCCCAGCTTTGGGCGAAGACCAGTCTCCCATCATCCCTCTCACAGCAAGCAGCTCTGGAGGGAGGGTTGTGGGGGGCGTCAGTCCAGATACTCCAGGGGCCCTCAAGAGCTGAAGCTTCCATGGAGGTTCATGGGTGGCACCTCCTGGCGAGGAGGGAGGTGCCCGTCTTGCACCACCCAGCGGGGCGCAGGGTCTGGAGCACAAGAGTGCTGAGGAGTGTCTGAGGGACCTGGCGGGGTTCAGCCTGACGGGAAAAGGGAAATTCTGTTCAATAACAGAATAATAGCTCTCAGCAGCTGGTGGGCTGTGTAGCAGGGTTCACACTCCTGTCCCTGGCCAGAACTGCCTGCCACGCTCCCCGGCTCCCCCTCTCTGAACACCCCTCCAAGCTGGGCAAGCTCAGGCTGCCCAGTGATCCTCCTTCCCTGTGCTCTGGGCGTCTGCGACGGCAGCAGAGGGCAGGTAATGACCAACATGTTAGCAGAGGAGTTGGGAGAAGAGAGAGAGGTTCAGGCTCTGCTCCTCTGTGGGCAATCGAACAGAACCGTCGGTGCTGCTGGTGAGAAGATGCATCCTCGTGGTGCGTGAAGTGTCGCCATTCCTAGGAGAGCACAAGAAAGTCTTGGTTCCCCCAAGAACTAGCAGCAACAAGTTCCCTGTGTGCAGGGAGCTGTTGTGGGGGACCTAGAGCTCCTCCAGGAAGGACTGTGAGGTGAGACCCCAGTGCGGCGAGGCCGATTTGGTCATTCTGGTTGTCCCCACAGTCCAGTTGACTTCCTGACCACTTTAATCAACAAAGCAATGGGATCCCACCAGCATGGTCCTTGCTTTTCCTCTTTGCTGTGGTGGTGCAGCCACTGTTTCTGTTTCCTCAGAATGTCTCACTAGTTCTGTTGCCCTCTGCTCCTCTGCTGGCTCAGATAAACCCCTCCTTGCAGCAGCAACCCGCTGGTTCCCATTAATCCTTGTTTACTATGATCGCACATATTTATTGCTTTTTATCTTGTTTAATCTATCGGGTCTTACAGTCCCCGAACACTGCTGCTGCTTCCCTCCAAGTTCCCACCCATTTATCTTCCTCTGGAGCACAATTTGATTGTCTCCCACCAGTTCTTGTGCCAGCCCCATGCTCTGGACTTGATTCTGGGGAATGCTTGGTCTCCAGAAATCATCATGACCTGAGTTACGGTGGAGGCAAGAAGATCTTCTGTCTCCTCTCTTCCCTACTTAGTGGGCAGTTTTTTACATTTCATGAGTCTCTGGGGGCTCAAAAACTCCCGGATATTTAGTTCCACAGCTCCAGCCACCCAGTAGGCAAATAGCCATGGGAGGTCCATCTAGCCTGGTATCTCTGACAGCAACCTCCAGCAGATCTTTGGAGAGAGATCTTTGGAGAAAAATCAGACACAGGAAACAAATCTCCAAGATGCACCTCCTGGCTTCTGCGGTTCTGCCTGTGCAGCCTTTTACTAACAGACATCGGGAGCTTGGCTGTGATTTTGCCTGGCTGTGATTTTGCTCTTGGCTCTGGTCAGTGCCTGCAGCGGCTTTGAGGTGGTGCCTCTCTCCCAGGTTTCAGGAGCCTCATCTTGCTGTCACAGAGCTGCTCCAGCGCTCTTGGGTGTGCGGGGGTAGAGCAGCGTGAATGTGACCTACTGGGTCACCTCTTCTTCATGGGAGCTCTGGGAGGGGAATTTCTGCTGTGGGGCCACCCAAGGCCAACCAGGGCTTGTCTCTGAGAACAAGCTGGTCTTTCCTCACAGCCTCTGTCTCACTTGTCAAAGATGGAGTGGACATGCTCATAATCTGTCAGAAAGTGGATGGGCATGAAGCTCTGAACCGGCATCTCTAATTAGGGGAACCCTCATAAGGACGCCAGCGTGATGGATGGCAGACCCTGTGCTGCACATCTCTGCAAATCCAGCCGTAATCTGCTCCTTCGGTGCCCAGAGGAAAAAACAGCTCCAAAATATCCTTATTCTCAAGTGTCTGGTGCCAGGACCCTGCATCGCTGCCACTGTATGTCACACCCAGCACTCAGCCCCCTCCACCCAGTGCACCAGCAGCACCAGACAGGCGTCCTCCTATGCTGAGCCCCAGATGCAGGGTCACTGTGGAGGAGAAGGGACCCACCATCTGCTACAGGAGACACCTCACAGGTACTAAATGATCCCCCAAAGTTCATTTGCATTTTGGATTAGGGGTAAAATACGTTTTAAGTTATAAAGAACTCCCAGCCCTGTGGCAAGCTGAAGGGTTCGGGTAGGGCTGGGCTGTTCAGGGTCTCCAGCACTGCCTGCAGCCCAGCTGCTGAAGGAGGTGCTTGGTGAACCTGTCTGGCCCTGGTGGGGAGGGATGTGGTGCTTATAGGAGGTGAAAACGACCCAGAAACCACATCTCATCCTGTATGTCCCACTGAAAGCGGAATCCGAGAGAGTGACATCTGGTTTTACTGAGCCCACAGCACGTGCTCACATCTACCACCCCAGCAGAGAAGGATCATCCCACAGACAAGGCAAGG
>NW_010421572.1:35277-35922 GCF_000710305.1 Buceros rhinoceros silvestris | reverse complement strand
ACCCTTGAGTCAGGTGTGGCGTTGATCACCGAGATGGGCCTGCATCCCCCTGGGGGATTCATGGCCAGAACTTCTTGAAAGGAGAAGCGGTCACACCTCCCTTTCTCCATCCACACTGTCCAGCGGTGACAGCAGGTGTCACTTTGACAAGGCCATTCCTGGCTCTCCCAGTGACGCTGGAGCAGGAGGATGCTCTCTGCTGGGAGGCTCTCCTGGAAGACACCAGCTCCTTGGTGAGGTGCTCCCATCCCGCCCTGGCAAGGGAGGGTGGTGCACACTGATCCTGCCGAGCTCTGCTCCGGCAGGACACCGGAAAGGATGATTAATGATTATAATAAATAAGTTAATCTGCAGAAATGAAATCTTTCTAATTAAGAAATGTCCTCTGAGGCTTTTCTTCTCCTTTCCCCAGCTGCGGGCTGTGCTCGGAGCATCTCCATCTCCAGCCCGGTGTGATCAGCAGGGGGACCAGTGGTGCCAGTCACACACCGTTCATTGTGTTCAGCGAAGGGGATTATTCGCAGCTCCTTCTCCTGGGCAGAAGAGGGTGAGTGTGTTCCTGCACCTCTGACTGTTCTCCTTGGAACAGCACCAGCACCGCTAGAGAAAAGTGGGATTGAAGCTAATGAAAGGATTAGCACAATG
>NW_010421572.1:32773-35085 GCF_000710305.1 Buceros rhinoceros silvestris | reverse complement strand
AGAGCTGTCCGTCAGCCGCAGCACAGCTGTGCCACCACCAGCAGCCTCAGTCTGGGCACCTCTTGTGTGTGCCACATCACCGTCCACGAGCGGAGCTGTGAGTCCCCTGTGCTTTGCAGGAGTGTCCGTGGGGCCCCTCAGTGCTGCTCCTGCTCATCTCTGCATCCAGCACCATGGTCCACCCTTGGGTGTGGACAGCATGGTAGAACACGCTCCTGGCCACGCGGCAGAGAGCTCACGTTACTCCGTCCTGTCAGTGCCACCACAGAGGTTCCTGGATTTGCCCAACACTTTCTACTCGCTCTCATGTACCCTCAGGGGTGATGAGAAGCTCCTGGGTTTGAAGGCAGCTGAGATCTCACCGCAGGCTAGACTGACCTTTCACACAGGTCGGGGCAGACAGCCCCAGCTGGTGCCTGCTGCACGGAGCCCACCACTGCTGCGCTGGAGAACACCCTGGAGGAAAAGTGCTGGCACTCCCCTTGTCCCTGGTGACGGGCCCCAGCGGTTGACCCCTTGTTAAACACCGCAGCGTCCACCCAGCCCAGACGCATCTACCTGCGGCTTCCAGCGCACACGGCTTCCACGCTGCCTGCTGGGTGCTGGCTCTGGTCAGAAATCCCTTTGCTGGGCAGTCCCCGGGAACTGCAGTCGTAGTCCCCACCTTCACAGAGCGTGTCAGTCCGCTTTGGATCTGCAGACCCCTGCGTGTTCTCCTGAGAAGATGCAAAGCCTCCAAGAAGCTTCTTGACCACGTCTGTCCTTCTTGGTTGGACAGAGAGAAAATATTGGCAGCAGCGCAGTGCCCCTCCTCTGCCTGAAAACCACCAGTTTTGGTCTGCTGCTACAAGGCGTCTTCTCTGATCCTCAAACAACCTGTGCACGTCCTTCCGGAATCCTTCGGGTGTGACGCTTTCTGGGATCGAGGCCCTGGAACTGGGCTGTGTGTCGTGCTCCCTGTCGTACAGGGCTGGATGTTGATAAACTGGAGAATGGTGGAGGGGTGATGGATGGATCCAAATGGAAGGGTCTGCTCACTGTTGCTCTTTCTTCTTGAATTCTGGACCTCCAAAAAAGGCCAGAACTACCAAGGCAAGAGCCTTGCACAGATCATCCCAGCATTAAAAAAAAAAAAAAATTCTGTCCTTTTCCTTTTCCTTTTTTTCTTCCTCTCTCCTAAACGTATTTTCTATAGGAAAACCCCAAACTCCAAGATGAGAAAACCCTAGAATTTCAAACCAGCAGATATTCTGGGATGGACAACGTAACATCACTCCTGTGAAGTCTTATCTAACAGCAGAACCATCTGACTGAAGTGAAACACCAGGTCCATCTTAGGATGGACCAACTTCATCTTGGTAATGTTGTGAGTGTAGTTAAAATCAAGTAAAAAATTAATAAAATCTGCTTTCTAAAGACAACAAGTTTAATGAAAATGAAGAATTAAAATGAGATATTGGGCTCAGAGCTCAGCGTGGCTGGGAGGTGCCTTTCTGGTCAACTTCCGTTCCAAGCAGAAATTATTTCCAGGTTTGGTAGAAGGAGAGAGATTTTCAGATGCAGGATTCCTTCTCATTTGGTCGTAAGCCCTGTTTCCTATCGAAAGAAATCACTGCTGACAAACAATGACGCAGCCCATTAATTAGTTGTCTTTAATTCTCTTCAGCTCATTGCTGTAATTAATGCCTGACTTTCTGGAGCGCAGGTAAACTGGAATTGTTCCATGTTTTATCGCCAAAATATCCCATTAGATGAAGTTAACGTGACTGTCTCGGAACGGCAAACCGAGGCCGCAAGGCTTCCTTTAAGGGCGTATAAATAACCTTAATAGAAAGCACACAAGCTGGAACGTGGTGAGGATAATGTCGATACCGTTAGAAACGGCCCTTCACAGGCCCCTGTGAGCAGAAGTTGGGCTTAACGGCTAATTACGAGGACAGTCCCATTTAGAGGCCCCGCTCCACGGCGTCGCGGTACCTGAGTGGAGATGCATGGCCTCCCCTCCCCAGCTGCCTCCTGGACCGAGCAGAGACGCCACCACCACCCCAGATCCGAGCGGTGCCTGGGCGGGCCCCCAAAGGCTGGGAGCGAGACGTGCTGTGGGGACACATGTGTCCCCACATCCCTGAAGCCAGCCCAGCTCCTCCTCCAGCTGGGGAGCATCTCCTCTTCGTCAGAGCAGTGAGGGACTGGGGCTGAAGTTTTTACACTTCACAGGGGGCCAGAAGCTTCTGGCCAAGATGTTGACCATGTTCCCTTGGCAACAGCGATAAGAGCTGAAGAAAGGATGGTGGTGTCCAACCGCAGCCATC
>NW_010421572.1:27722-32651 GCF_000710305.1 Buceros rhinoceros silvestris | reverse complement strand
TTGCGTCATCATCCCATTTCTTCACCAGCGCTGGAGCTGTTGACAATGTGCCATGCACGTGTTGAGAGAATCTTCATGCAAAATAAATAGTTCATTTTGTGTATCATCTGTCTTTTAATTATTTAAATCACGATGAACAGAGCAAAGCCCTCCCCTATGGTGGTTCCCGGGTGTATTTTTTGATAAATTTAGCAAAACACCTCCCCCAGTGTTATTAAACATAAAAAGATGAACTGCAAAACCTCAGAAGGAGACCTCAGAGCTTTTGTGACCGGCAGGACACTCTTGGGACTTGCTGGGCCTAATCATTGTTTTTGTGGGCTTTAAGAAAACTTTAAGGCTCCTTGGAATGCTCATAAACCACATTTATATTTTTGATATTTGATTTATTTTAAACCTCCTCTCTGACCTGTAACGTGCATTAGCAGGATGCACCTTGGTGCAGTCAGCACCACCTCCTTCCCACCCCACCCACACCCCTGGCGGCAGAGAAGGGCCACGTGTGGGCTTTTTATTTGCGTGTGTGAAAAGAAGATGAATAAGCGGCAGAGGGAAAGGTTTGGCCAGAGTCTGTTCTCAAAGCATTGTGTTTCTAGTGGAAAAGGATATTCCCTGAACTGAAACGCAGACAGGAACGCTCACGCCATCGCTCCCGGGCTGGTCGGTGTTTGTGTAGCAGCGGTTCTGCCAGCCCGAGTCGTTATTTCAAGCCTGCCTCTCCAGCGAGAATAATTATTTCAAGTGTCTTCTCTGGGGTGTAATAATTAGTTTTAAACCAATACGTGCACAACAAATTGGAACAACATAATTACTGGGAGTTTGTTGCGGCTTCCTATGAGATCACTCCTAATTGCTGTTGATCGGTTTGGATCTGCTCTGCTGCTTCCAACAAAGTGATTGAAGCAACGGGGGGAAGGATAACGGACGGACTAATTGGAGACACTGGAGATATTCCCAGCCCAGCTGGACCCAGCCCTGGGCTGACCCAGCTCTACTGACCCTGCTCGAGCAGGAGGGGTGGTGATCTCTGGAGGTGGCTTGTCAGTACCTTCATCTCTTGCCTCCTGTTTTGGGTCAAGTCTTTACACATTTGTACCCCCATGAGGCCAGGGCAGGAGCATCCCTCTTAGACCCCCGCCAGACTCTGAGCATCAGCAAAATCAGCAGAGCACCTGCTCTTACACAAGAAAAAATCTGAGCAGGTTATTGGCACCATGGAAAAGACTTCTCAGAGGGGTGGGCAAATACATCTGCAAATACCAGAGAGGCCCTTGCCCCCAAACTAGGTCAGCAATGGGTGTTGGCAAGTCCACGTGCCCCAGTGTCAGCTGGGCCACAACAGCAATAATGATAACGGAAACTCTTTGGAAATACCATGTTTATATTCAGACGTGTGGCACGCAGGGCTCTGTGGATGACAACTGATATTAATTAACCCCATGATGTCCACGAGAAAGAGCAGACACGCAGGTATGGAATTAATCTGAGATCTCTTGGGAGAATTCTGACGGACTGCATGGGGTCTACAGCCCATTCTCTTTGTAGTCTTGGCAGGAGCGTGAGGCTGAGGAGGCTGCGGGGTCAGCACAGACCCTGGACTGAGCTTCACAGACAGGCAGCTCCCACCACACTTATAACAAAGAGACAAGTCCTGTCAACATTTTCATGTCTTGTATCATCACTAGGGTTGGGTGTAATAAAAAAATACCCAATCAATCTTGCTGTCATTTGCGCGTGAGGCTGAGGAGGCTGCGGGGTCAGCACAGCCCCGGGACTGAGCTTCACAGACAGGCAGCTCCCACCACACTTATAACAAAGAGACAAGTCCTGTCAACATTTTCATGTCTTGTATCATCACTAGGGTTGGGTGTAATAAAAAAATACCCAATCAATCTTGCTGTCATTTTATTTGTCAGATTTTCTTAGCACTTCAAATTGTATGTAACATCTTAGAAAGTGCATAGGCTTGGACCGGAGTGGAGAGAAGGGAGTGGAGATGCCGTGTCCCACAACAGCACCCCATGGCCCCTGGAGGAACAGGTTGTCAAAAAGGTGTGATCCTGCACAGGCTCTTGGCTTAAAGGTGAGCGACTGGGAACCCACGGAGGAATTCCATCTCCTTCCCGCTGCTCCCTCCCAACTACCGTATCGAGGGATGTGTTGGGGAAGATCTCTTCTGGTGGTGAGGAACCCGTGAGTTACAGAGCAGCACGATGAGTGCTCCTGCCAATCACCTCCTATCCTTTGTAATATTTAAACGATTTCTAAAATTACAATGGCCTTGGGGAAAAGGAGAAACTGCTTTCCACTAAGTAACATCTTATTAATCAGGTTTTATATGGTGCTGGATGAATGAGTGAAATCGAGTCCATCCGTTAGAAATGATCACGACTGTCAGATTAGCTCGGTAATTATTGAAAAGCTCAGTAACGCAGTTCTTGAATGGAGACACGGAAAATGACTTCCCGTCCCTTTAATCAGAGCCTCGCACTCCGTGAGGGCTTTTTAGAGAGCGATGCCTTGAGAAGGGCTGGGTTTGCCTCCACAGAAGGTGGCACTGAGGGAGCTTTGCAGCTCCCATCTAGGCCACACATTTGGAGCCCCCAGCTGCTCTGGGGGTGCAGGAGATGACACAGACACACAGCAGCTTCGTGAGAGACAGACCAGCTCAGATAGGTCACAAGAGCAGGTCGTGAGGGGGAAGCTGGCAGGGGATGCTCTGAGGCAGAAGCAGAGGCAGCGAGATCTAAGCAGCAGGTTTGGTGCTTTCACAGTGCCCGGCAGGGAGGACTCTGCCGTTTGTTCTTCACATAGTGACTCTGATCTGTGGCCCAGGCTTTGGCTTGTCTCTAGACAAATGTCAGCACAGCCAGGTGTAGCCTGGAAACATCAATGGGTTCTGA
Organism: Buceros rhinoceros silvestris; assembly: GCF_000710305.1. Classification (NCBI taxonomy): domain Eukaryota; kingdom Metazoa; phylum Chordata; class Aves; order Bucerotiformes; family Bucerotidae; genus Buceros; species Buceros rhinoceros. Next base: position 29,748 of record NW_010421572.1, on the reverse strand, counting down.
ACTTTGGCTTTATCCCAGTCAGGCTTGGAAAAAAGACGGGACTTTTACATCAAATTTTAAAAAAACCTTTAAAAATCATTCTGGAGAACTCAAAGATGTTTTGGGGGTTGGTGTAAAAAAGAAGAGTGACAAGATGCCTCGCTGAATTTTGTGCATTTGTTATTTGAAAATGCAAATGCTGACAAGTTATTGCTTTGAAAGGAAAGAGTAAAACATTTTGTTCAGAGATGTTCCACATTTCAAAGTTGATTTAAGCCTCGATGAAAGAAATCTTCGCGGCTTGGTCTGGTTTTGTAATAGGTGTCAGCAGATGAAGAGGCAAACTCCTTTCTGCTCAGAGGATTTGCCACCACGGCAAGGGAAGGACATTTCATCCAGAACTTCTGGACCGATGCCCTCCAACTGCGTTTTTATGGCACCTGGACTCTCACACCCTTGGGAAGAACAGCAGCGGAGACAGTGTGTTGACTCCACCAACTGTGCTTGAAGATTTGAACTGGGGGAACCATAAGAAGGAAAAATCCGTCTCAGTTGAGAATCCTGCCAGCACAGGGACTGCAAGAGCAGGGAGCTTATCTTGGACCTTGGACTCATCCAGCTGCACCGAGAGGCTTGGAGGCAACCAGGACCAGGCTGCCATTCTCCTATGACACAGAAAACCAGTCAATACTCAATGCCCTGCTGACAGTGCAGGGAAATCGAGCCAGCAGCCACAAAGCTACCAGTGAGATGGTCTCCAGGCCAGACCAGAAAGAAAGATTCCAGGACAGAAGCCGAAATGCAGATGCCAGGGTTATCCTGATGGATCCTAGCTCAGACTAATGGGTTTTAAACGACAGTAAAGCACCACGTTTCTGCCCAGGGCACAGATCTTGTCAGGGATGCTCCAAGCCAAGCTCTTGATGAGAAGTAAAGACTAAGCCAAGGAAAAGTCCTCACTCCCAAGAGGTCAGACAGTGTAGGACACTGACCCTCCTGCAGCGTCTTCCCCAGAATGAGCTTTCCTGTTGGATTCAGGGACAGATCCAAACTAGGATTCACTTTTCCTTGGCAGCAAACAGCTCCCCACAGCATCTGTTCCTCCATCCAGAGATCCAATTGCTGTTGCAATCTAGGCCGGTCACAGCTGGCTCCCTTCTGTGTCTGCAGAGAGGCAACTTCCTCCAAGCTGTGCCCTTTAGCGAGGGGTGAATCCTCCTGGGTGCCTACGGTGAGTACGGGATATCCAGACTGCAAGGCAGGGCAGGAGAAAGCTACGCCCTGGACGCAAAGCTGTGTTGTGCCGGTTGGATTTGGGGGGAGCTGATCCACCACCGTGGCTGACTCTGCAGTCACCACTAAAAGGCAATTACAGAGCAAACAACAGCAGCAACAAAGCATCGGCCCCTTCTCTTTATGCAGGAGAGTGGGGAAGATCAGAAAAGTGAGTGTGAGCAGCTCTTTGCTCTTTTAATTAATTCTCAGCAAACCATATTGAAATCGTGCCTCAGAGTGTTTATCATTAAGACAATTATTTTAGGCTGACCTACTTTTCTCCGTCTCTGCAGTAACATGGGCCACATCATTAGATTTGTGCCTGGGCAACAGAGAAAGGAAGCTAATTGGTAGCAGCTTCTTTAAGAAACAAAACAGCCTCATCGTTTGCCTCCTCACGTTCCTCCATTACAGCTGAGGAACTGCAGAAGATGTTCACTGATTAGTCTGCTGAATTATGAATTAGGCTTCTGGTCCCAGTGCAGCTGTTTTCTCCATGTCATTCCTAGCACTTTATTTCCCCATCTGCTTATAAAACCAGGAGCTTGATCCTGCAATAAACACTTCAAATGCTTTTTTTAGAGGCTAATTAATTGTGTTGCATTTCTTGAGCGGATAGAGCTACCCGGGCTTGCACCAAATTAACAATGCTAATTTCTCCACTGCTCTGTGCCCAAACAATCCCTCCTACCAATGAGCTGGAAAACAAAGAGGACGGACATCAAACGATTGTTGTGATTCAGATTCTTCCCGTTTTGATCATTTCTGTGCA
>NW_010421572.1:25896-27601 GCF_000710305.1 Buceros rhinoceros silvestris | reverse complement strand
AAGAGTGTCATCGGTGCAGTTGCATTGTCAAACAAGGTTTACCACTCCCAGAGCTCCTTGGATTAATCCCTCCTTGCAGGAGCCAAAACAGGGGAGTGACATTTGCAGCTGGCTCATACCGAATGTTCAGTTCTAGTCTCCAGCTGCTGCCTCAGCTGCTGGTCCCTGTGAGCTGGACAGGGCCCTGCTTGACACCTGTGAGCAGGATGTGTGGCTTCAGAGAGCGTGGTGCTCGTGGGGTATGCTGAGGCTTGACTGAGTGACGAGCGAGGCTGCATAACAGCAACAGCTGAATAAGAGACTAGTTTAAATTAACGAGCCCTTTAAAGTATACAAGCCACTACGGTCGGCAGTAATTAGGTGACAAATTGTATTTTATTGTCCATACTGAGCTCACCGTGAAGCAGCTCCCTGTGAGTGCTTGGGCTGATACAAAAGCACGTTCAACGGGGCACTGTGAGCAAGCCAGACCACCTTGAGAGCTGTGATCTGGATGCCAATGGTACCTCGCATGTGCAAGCAAACGTGTTGGCTCTCCAAGCTCACTCAGAGCTCTCAGGGAGCCTCGGGGACCCAAGCAAGCTGACTGGCTGGACCTGGGTCTACCCAGGACTGACCGACAACAACCAGCCTGTGAAGAGCTGTTCCCTGCAGAATAATCTCAGTGTTTGGGCCAGTCTGTGGTGAAAATCATTTACAGTTGTACCTTGTCGTTCCCAGAATGCCATGATCTCAGCCGGGCAGCACTTCTGGAGAGCATACAGGCTTGCTGGTGTCAGGCTGTGTCGGAAATCTCTTGACCAAATGCTGAGAAATGGTCAGAGTGTTTAAAAGGAAAGTGAGATGTTCAAGCACTTAAAGCTGTGTGAACTGGAGTGCTCAAAGGCCAAGGACATCGTGTCCCATTGACATGCAAAGACAAATATTGATGAGCTCATTGTATCCCTTCCCAAGTGCTAAAGATTCGCAGGCAGGTGCAGCTTTGTGAAGACTTTAGGACAATGGAGGATTACAGACCACGCTGGGGTTTATTAGGGGCACCACAACTACCCCAGGGACCTCAGCCTTTTCTTTCCTCTTTTCATGCTCATCCCTGTGATTTCAGTCTCAGGAGGGACCTAGTTACCTGCCTTGGATCCGATGTCTTTCAGTGCTGAGTGTCGTCATTCAGCAGGCTTTGCCATCTTGACATCACCTAGAGCACAGCATTCTGCAGAGCCAGGACCAGGCCCTCAGCCAGGGTCCTTGAGGCTTCTTCCCATTCTGGCTTTTGGGGAACATGGGGAAATAATGTGATGCAAGTGCTGGTCCAGTCACAGGAGAGAAGCTGGTGGTGGGAACCCATAAGCACCTGTAGAAAGGGATTACTGATTTGTTTGGCTAAGAAGCAAAGGGTTCTTATGGTGCCTGTGGGTGATGTTGGACCACCAAGGAAATGGGCACACTTGGTGGAGAACATGATGACCTACATATGGGTGTGTCAGGAAAAGATAGGGTGGACCATTTGCTGCTGCCACAAATGAATGAACGAATTCCTGGAAGCAAAATCGTCCTTTGTCGACCCTGCACAGCACATAGCACAGAATCACAGAATCATTTGGTTGGAAGAGACCTTTAAGATCATCAGGCCCAACCCTTCACTCAACACTGCCAGGTCACCACTAAATCATGTCCCTCAGCATCACCTCAACACGTCTGTTAATAC
>NW_010421572.1:25020-25774 GCF_000710305.1 Buceros rhinoceros silvestris | reverse complement strand
CGCCAGCCTGTGCCAATGCCTGACAACCCTCTCTGTAGAGAAAATTTTCCTAATATCCAACCTGAACTTTCTCTGGTACAACTTGAGGCTGTTTCCTCTCGTCCTGTCATTTTTTACATGGGTGAAGAGACCTCGCTCCACCCTCCTGTCAGGGAGTTGTTCAGAGCCAGAAGGTCTCCCCTGAGCCTCCGTTGCTCCAAACTCAACACCCAGGTCCCTCAACTGCTCCTCATCAGACTTGTTCACTACACCCTTCCCCAGCTCTGTTGCCCTTCTCTGGACACTCTCTCGCCCCTCAACGTCCTGCTTGTAGTGAGAGGCCCAACACTGGACACAGCGCTCAAGGTGCGAGCAAGAAGGTCTCCCCTGAGCCTCCTTTTCTCCAGGCTAAACACCCCCAGTTCCCTCAGCTGTTTCTCGTAGGACTTGTGCTCCAGACCAGCTTCATTGTCCCTCTCTGGACACACTCCAGCCCCTCAATGTCCTTCTGGCAGTGAGGGGCCAAAACTGCACCCAGGGTTCGAGGTGCAGTCTCAACAATGCTGAGTTCCCGGGGGATGATCCCTGTCCTGCTCCTGCTGGCCACACCAGTGCTGGTAGAAGCCAGGATGCTGATGGCCTTCTTGGCCACCTGGGCGACTGGGCACACATATATGAGGCAGGAGCTTTCTGAACAACCACCAGAAAACCTGCAGCGGGGAAGTTCAAGGTTTCCAGAGTCTCCCTGCAAGCCCATGCTCTGCACATCTCCTAC
>NW_010421572.1:23234-24874 GCF_000710305.1 Buceros rhinoceros silvestris | reverse complement strand
CCTGCTGATCTACAGACATGAGGAGCATCTCCTGGGGAGCAGGAGCAGTCTGCAGGAGACCATCAGCTGTCTGCCCACAGCACGATGCGCTGATGCTGGCAACCAGTTTTCCAGCATGGCTTCTTTGAGTCCAGAGAATTAAACCGCAGCTGGGTCTGCTCTAATGTGTTCGAGATGAGTGTGAAGATTCCTCTGTGTGTGCTCCTCCTTCAGGAAATGCCGCATTTGGATCAGAACAAGTTAATGTTCTGATGGACTATGTCTGGACTGGAAAATGAAAAACTTTGGGTTTTGTTTTTTTGCTAGGATTCTATAGGAACTCACCAGAGTTACAATTTCTCTCCTTTTTTTTGGTTCCTTGACAGCCCTTCCACCTCCAGAGTGAACAACATGGGCCATTAATTGTGCAGTTTCCATTTTGTATCCACAAAAAATGGCCAGACCTGAGATATTTTGCTGAGGAGATACTTAAAGGTAAAATAATTACCTATCCGTCAGCAGTAAGAGGTTTCCCGACCACATTCTCATCCCATAATACACAGATCAGCGCCAGAAGGGTCTCATGAATAACCATCACTCATCACAATAACCCTAACAAAACAATTTGCCGGGTGTAATGGGATGAGAAGGAAGGAAAGGATGGTCAGGCTGACAGTCAGGGAAGCTCTCCCTGGAGATCAATTGACGGGGGAAGAGGTTCTGGGAGGGAGATGATTGAAGCTCCAGTTCTCCAGACATGATCTGGGAAAAAGAATAGAGTGTTTACTGCAGTGACCAAGCTTAAAAACCTGGTGAAGTTTGTTTTGGAAGGAATTGTCTCTATTCCTTCTGGGTCAGCCTGGAGTGTTTCCATTGAGAGGCAGGTAAATACTGTGCTTTATTTCGGGGCTATCTGCCTGCCTTCTGTAAGCCTTGCTCTTTCCATGCTGGGCACTTTTACATTGAAAAGATGCAACTTAATTTAAAAAATAATAAAAATATGTATTTCCTTAGCACAGCATTTTTGGTTTTAAATTGTCTATATGGAACACTTGTCCATTTTCAATTTCCTCCATTTCTTTATGCCCAGAACACTGAATTTGGTCAACAATAAAATGCAGCCTCATTCACTCTGGATCTAATTTTCTGAACAGTTTACTTATTAATTCTGCCTTTTTTTTTTTTTTTGGTCTTGTTTTACTTGAGATGATTAAAATGAACCTGGAGGTTGCTGCACAGGTCACTGGTGCAGAGAAGCTGTCAGAAAGCTCCAGACTGGCAAAGAAAAAGAAGAAAGGGAGCAGAGTCACAAACCTGCGATGGGATTTCCTTATCTTCCTGTTGTCGTGTGACGTGCTGAGCACATGTCACAGAACCGAGCAGCATGGAACGGGTGAGCCGTCAGCAGCGGCACCGTTAGGAATCTTCTACAGACCGCCGGGACGAGCACGGCATGCTTGGTGGGGATGCCTCGTTTTTATGGTGTCTCTTTGATGAGCCCATATCAATCAAATGACAGTAAAATTCATCCCACCCTCCTTTAGCTGCCTAAAAGTCCAATGTCCAATCCACGCAACTGACTATTTATAACGAAAGATCCATCGCACCGGCACTGGCTACCCACGGCAGGCTGTGAAGGACTGGCTCCCAACCCGCCCGTC
>NW_010421572.1:20975-23181 GCF_000710305.1 Buceros rhinoceros silvestris | reverse complement strand
AGTCCAATGTCCAACCCACGCAACTGCCCATTTATAACGAAAGATCCATCGCCCCGGCACTGGCTACCCACGGCAGCCTGTGAAGAGCTGTCTCCCACCCAGCCTGTCTATCTGGAAGCAAACATCTCAGCTCTGCCTGCAGAAAGTTGGAAGCACCCTGTCCCCTGCAACCACAGCAACAGACATATGCTAATTACTCTTCCTGAAATATATATTTTTCATAAATTTCATTTTCGGTGTTTGCAGCTTGGGCTCTTTCCCAAATAAAGCAGCCAGTGATTGAGCCTGGGTTTATTGCTGCCGCCATCCAAATTACAGCTATTACTGCCATCCACAACCTGCAATTATCCCCAGCCTGCGCGTTTCCTTTCTTTATTGAGACGTACTTCGCGCTGATGAGAGGTGATAGACTGGCAGCCTTGGAAAGCGACGTCTTCTCGCTGCACAACAGATGCGAAGCGAGGGAGCAGACGCACAGCCTCTGCTGCAGCCCCCCTCTCATGTCTCAAGCTGCAGGTGCCTCCTTGCTCACCAGCCTTCAGGGACATGGAGAGCATCATCTTGGGGAGAGGTGGACCCAGTGACGCACCTCAGCTCTTCCTCCAAGTCCGGAATTTCTTCTGCCTTATTCTGCTGCCCTGCAGGCTGGGCTGAGGGAAACCTTCATTTCATGCACACAGTCCTGACGTTTTGTCCAGCCAGAGGGAAGTCCCTATTCTCTGCCTCCCAGCTACTTTTTTTCCAAGTAGTCACTTGAGAAGCAGTGAGAGACCTCTCTGAGAAGGAGAAGATGTGCCACGGGCTATCCTGAAGCAGAAGAACAAATAAGCACCTAAGTTTCTTGCAGCTTGGGAGAGTGTTTCTGATTTAAGCTAAAAGGCTGGTTAGTGTCATGTCCCTCTTTTCACAGGGCTCTCCCTGCTGTCCCCTGCATCCCTTTCTTTTGAAGATGTTCAAGAAGGACTTTCTTTCCAATTAGTACAGTTAATCTCTCTCTGGTGAAACAAGAGATATGCTTGAGTCCTGGCTTCTGGTACGAGGCGGACCAGTGAAACAGCTCTGCCTTTCTTGACAGCACCATTTGCGGAATTTGCTGATATCAGGGTTGAACTAAAACTTAACTCAAACAGTTCTGGTCTCTGGGCAAGTTTCTAGAAAAGACAAAGTGGCCGGACGGGAGGTTCAGTGACACCTCAGCTAAGAGAACTCCAGTGTCGGAATGAACCCATCGAAAATGTTTTGCTCTGATCTTCATTTCAAAGTAACTATTTGGTAAAATAGCCAGTCTGTTAAGAGGAAGAAACAAATCATTTCCAGGAGGTAAACCCATTCAAAGCAGACCTCCAAGCTGCTGGGGTGATCCACTTCTCTGCTGAGCTCCTCTGCCTCAGCCAGTTCTGGTACGATATCCTAATTTTAGAAAAAAATGCTTAATTTGGGGACTCGGATGACCATGCATCTCCGCGGGATGTGGGAGTAGAGCAGACACCTGCTTTCCCTTTTTGTTCCAGTGGGTAAAACACAAATGGAATGGATTCACCATGAAACATGGGGACATTGTCCCCTGCATGGAGGGTGAGCGACAAGACGCAGCCGCAGGCTAGGGTAACGCTGAGTGTAATGGCTGGTGGAGTGTAAAAAGAGGCTGTAACTCTGGTTTACCAGCTGCAGGTGCATTTTCCTCAAAATAGCCCAAAATGGAATAAAACAGTTCTGTTTTTAATCACTGAAGCGGAATTGTTTCATTTTTCTTTTTGGCAAGGAAACTGGAAAAAAAAAATCTGCTTTACTTTGGATCAAATTGATTTTTTTCACTTTTTAACTTGGTAGTTGAACTGAAAAATCAATTATTCACCCAGCCTTACTCCCAACACATGTCCAGGAGTAGAAAATGTTGTTTTCATTTAATAGCAGGTGCTCAGCAATTTGAGAAAATGAGCACTGGGGTAACGGGCTGCCCCGTTGCCGTACCTGACTCTTCCTGTCTCGCCTACTGAAGCCCAACCAGGGTTGCAGGGAGAGACTCCGAAGTGTTTCATTTCCTTGATATCGTGCCACGGTTGTGCTTACCGAGCCAATTTGGCCGGGAACACAAAACAGAGTCTTGGATTTGATCCTGATGGCGGCTGTTATTGTCTTTGTAGCCTATGTTTTAACGCTAAGACAAGTTTCTTTGGACAAGATAACGAGGTCCCCTTGAGAAGCA
>NW_010421572.1:7640-20855 GCF_000710305.1 Buceros rhinoceros silvestris | reverse complement strand
TTCCTGCTTCATCAACTCATATCCTAACGGTCTCCAAAGGAAGGAGATTGTCACTAAATGTGAAGTGCTAATGACTGTAATGCTGTGCCATAATAAGAAACCGAACAGAAAAACAACTTCATCAGCAGCACGTTTCCAAACCAGCAGCTCCACTGGAAAGGGTGTTTCAGGCATGTTTCAGGCAGTCCTAACTCTGCTGTCTCTCCTGTCTGCCATCAGTGGTGGCAATGTCCAGGCTTTTGTTTCACAGCTATCATCATGCTAAACGTTCGGCTGCCCAGGAGGCGAATATCTACTCTTAAAGCTCCACGTGTATCATGTCGTTGCCGTGGTTGTGGGTTTTGTTGCAGTACTGGAGGAGAACAATGGGGAACTCTGACAAAAATCATCATTTTCACCCATTTCTTTTCTTCTCTTGAGAGGATATAAGGAGCACGAAGACCCAGAGGAGACCCACCCTTGACAGTGTTGGAGTTCATCTGCTGTCCTCTGGGTGCTTTGTAACAAGCAGGTGACCTGGACCACCAAATTCCATGGGAGCTCCTGGTTTCCTTCTGCGCTTGAGTCTCCTCCATGCTGCACTCTTCCCTGCTGGATGTTTGGCCGTGAAAGACAGAAAACTGCCTTGGTCCCCTTCATCCTTTCACCTAATGATGATCCGGAGGAGGAAATGTTGAGCGAGAGAAAAAGGCCAGGCCAGGCCAGGTCTCTGAATTTTGGCCAAAGTCTATCTCTTGGCTTGTGAATCCTGCACCTGAGGGCAGGGTCAGCGTTGGTCCTGTCTGCCCAGGAGGCCAGCCTGCATGGGCATGGTCCAGCATGAGCTTCTGTCCTCAGGCTGACCTTCCTACAGGAACATCACTGATGCACCGCTCAGTTAAGAAGAGGCATCACTCCTGAGCATCTGCGGCTGGGGTTGAGGGTCTTACACTGGCTAGTGAAGAAGAGTTCTCACCTTCTGCCATCCCACCATCCTCACACTCTGAGCAGGGAACCTGCTTGAACTGCCCAAACACAGCCAGCAGCCAAACCTCACATGTGTGATCCCACCACAGTGCTCAGCATCGAGTGGTGCTGTTGGGATGACGAGTGGTGGCCAGTTTGTGCTACAGTTGCCCACTCTGGATTTGGACACAATGTCTCCCCTGATACCTTTGCTGTTCAAGGTGCCTAGTGGGGACCGAGAGCAAATCCATCATGTGGCAATGGGAGAAGGAGCTGGCAGCCAGGTCTAAGGAGAACATAAAGCATCCCAGCTGCAGACTGCGATTCCTGCCTCCTCCTTCGACACTGCCCCTGCTTGACACTTCCTGAGATTTAACCAAAATGGAATGTCTGGGTCATAAAACAGCTGGAGAGAAAAACTGTCAGAAAAATAATGAAAATATCATGAGGTGAGAGCAGGCATGTGCCAACAAAGCAGCTCTGCAGCCAGGGCGAGGGCTGAGGGCTCTTGTATGGTATTAAAACTGTCCATCTTCACAACGGATGCTGGGAGTTCCTGTCTCAGTGGGTCCCTGGGGGATGACAGAGGACTCCTTTTTCCATTTTCTTCTAACAGCTGCCGGAGGTGGCTGCACAAGTGATAAATCCAGCCTGTGCTGCTGCAGCACTGGCAGCACCGGCAGGACAAAGAATTACTGCATGGCTCAGGTGTCTGAGCATGGTCAACCACCACTGACCGGGGTGGGGATGGGGGTGTACTGGGGACAGCAGAGAGGAGCTCGCACTTCTCATTGCATCTCGTTGTAGTTTTAGCTTATTCTCAAGGCCCCAGATTGGATTCAAAAGACTCGCCAGGAGCAGTAAATCTGTCCTGGCTCCAGAGGTGTTCAGTGCCTCAGCCTCCCATGGAAGAGGCAGCTCTTCCCCCATGGCTGCAGCTCCTCCTGCACATCTGCTGACTGTCACAGGGCAGGAGTCCAGCAAAGGGCCCAGAGGATGATTGTGGGACGGCACCATCTTTCAAGGCTGCAAGAGCTGGGAGTGTTCCACCTGAAAAAGGAGAGGAGGGCTCAGGGAAGTGGGGGAGTGGGTGTCAATCTTATCAATGTGTGTAAGTACCTAAAAGGAGGGTGTGAAGAAGCCAGAGCCGGGTTCTTCTCAGTGGTGCCCAGTGGCAGGACCAGAGGTAATGGTCAAAAATAAGAAATACAGGAAATTCCACCTACACCTAAGAAAAAAGCTTTTTGTGTTCCGAGTGGTCAGGCACTGGAACAGGCTGTCCAGAGACGTTGTCTGCATCCTTGGATCTACTGGACATGGTCCTAGACCATCTGCTCCAGGTGATCTCCTTGAGCAGGAGAGTTGACTAGGTGATCTCCAGAGACGCCTTGATCTTCAGCAGTTCGGTGGTTCCCAGAAGATGAGGAACAACCAACTGGAAATGAGGAAATAACGCTGCATGTTAAGCGACATTTAGAAAACCACCGTTTACCTTCGTCGTGCCTTTGTTTTTCTTTCCATGAGGTGTTACTGCTGCCCTCATAAATAATTCTGATTTTGGAAGCTGTAGTGTATTATTTTAAATGGTGCATATTAATCACCTTTGGCGCATTCCTACATTATTTTTAATGAATTTGTAAAACACTCTTTACAGGATTAATTTTAATTCTCAGGCCAGCCTGAATAGAATCAATATTTCAGAGATTTCTGCAGCCTATTCATATTTAGTTATTCGAGGAAAACTTTTATCCCAGTGATATCTGGACAACATGTCCCTGGTGGTGTAAGAATTTGAAAGAACTGTTTGAAGCCTGAACTTCAGACATCTCAGCATACAGGACCACTGGACCGTTGACACGCACGTACTGAACTGAGCTGTTCCGCACACATACAAGCAGCAAAATCAGCTTAAAGCCTCCCAAACTCCTCCTGATTAAAGAACCCTCCTCATTCCAATGGAATGAAACTTCTTTGCTTCTTTCCTGCTTCACCAGCACCTGTCTTGTTAATAGGAGCCATATTTGTAGCCAAATAATCCACCACCCGTTTCTATTTTTTTTTAAGCTCGCACTTCAGTGTCTGCGATACCTCATAAACAGAACATGAGATGAGAGTTTTAATTAGCTGTGTCATAAAAAGAAAATATTTTGGTGTCTTGGGAAAGAAATAAATATGTACATATTGCTGTCTCAAAAAAGGGTCTCTTCATCACCAGCTTTATTACTGTGTAATAACATTAAAAATTCCATGTGGAAAGCCCTCCCTCAATGTGCAGAAGTAACCTCTAATCACTGGAAATCACTTAGTCATCCTTTTAGCTGCACAATAGAGAGAAAAAAAGTAAAAGGCTTCTGGGGATACACCTCAATATTTCTACATGATCAAGGTTGCCAAAATGAAAGATGTCTGTTGTGCTGGAACACCTGTCATAAGTCAAGAAGAAAGATTGAAACCGTTTATTGATGATTCTGAAGATAAAATGATGATATATCTATGGCCCAGCCTGTGATTTTGTGTTCCGTACGAGCTGGCAGTTAGCAGAGGGCTCATATTCATTCTAGTTTCTTTGCTAATTTGCAGTCAATGGTACCTACCAAAACTCGTATTAGCACAGAACCTACGAATGATGATAAATAGTCCAAAGGTCAGAATGTCTGATTTTTTTTATATTCTGAAATAAGCACTGAGTCACCTTTCTTATCTTGAAAACAACCAAGCAGATGATAGCAACGTTATCCAGGATGAGATGAAACGGACTCAAGTTGCACCAGGGGAGGTTTAGGTTGGACCCGAGGAATAATTTCTTTACAGAGAGGGTCGTCAGGCATTGGCCCAGGCTGCCCAGGGCAATGGTGGAGTCCCCACCCCTGGAGGGGTTTCCCAGCCGTGTGCAGGTGCTGCTGAGGGACAGGGGGCAGGGGGGACCTGGCGGTGCTGGGGAACGGGGGGACTCGAGGAGATTAAAGGGCTTTTCCAGCCAAAATGATTCTGTGATTCTGCGATTCTGCGACGTTGTAATGAATAGCAACAAATTTTGTTATTTCCACAGCACAAAGCAACAATAGCAAAGAAAACCATGTCCAGCCTTTATTAATAATTTTCCTCCAGGTGAAGGAGAGCTAATACGTCATTGGCAGGAAACACGATTCTTTTGCCTTACCAAGATTTGCCATTTTACCGCTAAGGAAAGCCTGGGAAATGTGTTTAATTTGTTACTACAATCACAGACATCTCTATTGGTTACTGAGAACGCTGTGACACACTTTTGTTTCTGCAGCAGTTACCTCGTCATTTTCTATCTTTTCATTTTCCTCACAAAAAAGTTTCAAGAGTTCTTCTCTTACAAGTTGCACGGTAATTCTATTAAAATAATTATATACAAAAATAATTTGTAATTATATTCTATAAAATTCTAATGCCATAATTTTAGCATTTGCACTTGTTCCATTTGCATATTGACTTACCTCTGATTACCCACCTCGAGCAATTGAGAACCTACTTCCATATAAACTCCAGCAAGACTTATGGAAATTACTGTTATATTTAGTGATCCATGGGAGAGCTTCTCAGTTGGGAAAACAGCCGCTTTCTTTTTAGGGGCATGTTTTGACTGGCTGCAGCACTCACATGGTCACAATCCACGTGGGACACAGAAATTGCACCTCTTGGCCACCCTGCCTGGCCACCCACCGGGCCAGTGGACCACAGAGACCAGCCAGTACTTAAATAACATATATTTAGGGATTTAAAAAAGCCTTATGTTGAAAATAGATTGAGTAGATAGTGTTATCTCAGCTGTAGACTATCTAAGCACACTTTTCAAGCACGTCACTTCATCTCGGTGGAAATGGGCATAATTCCTGGAAAATGTGCTAAAAGTCACGTAGAGCTCCTTGGTTCTGAGGATGCTGCGCAGACAGGGTTTCTCAGTATTTGAAGTGAATTATGCTGAGCTTGATCCCAAAGTTGTGGGAAATGAGATAGCTTTCAAGGAGGGTAACTGCAGTCCAGCCCCAGAGCCCTCCCCGCCCGCCAGGGATGGAGATTTCTGGAGTGTCAGGCTCTAACGTTCAGAGAGAGGTGACCTTGAACGATGTCTCAAAGCCCTGTCCTCCGCATTAGACTCGCTAAATCCCTGCAATAAAATGTCAAAGTGTCCAGATAGGCTGAACATTTGCTGGTTTGTCTCCACAGATCTGTCCGGGAGACTTTTCTTGCACACCTTTCCCCTGCTTGATTGACAAGTGCAGAAGCAGAGGTCAGGGATAATAACATCTGACAGGCGAAGTCTCGAACACAACGCTGTATCCATGATTTTCTAGTGTGAGCCCACAAGGAACACTGTCTTTGGCAGCTCAAAAGGAGAAACTCCTCTTCCCCCTAACTTCATGATCAGTTTCTGTTAAAAGACAAGGCTCCTCCAGGCTGAATCCCACACTGACTGCAAGGTTTAATCAATGTTGTGACTCTCCAGGCTTTGACTGATTGATACGACCTTCCTATAACTCATATAATGAATGAAATAAGGGTCATCTCTTGTGAGGAGGAATAAACAAGCATCTCAAGGAGCAGATCACAACCATCAGGGGTTTGCCTTTCAAGTAAGGGACAAGACGCCAGCGTGACTCTGGCTGTCACTTGAACAGTGCGTGGTGGTTCCCATGAGAGGCACCAGCCTGTGTGGACACATCCTCTGCTCCCCTGTCTCCCGGCTGGGGCAGGCAGTTTTTGGAGCACCGTAAGAGACATGGTTTCAGGGCTACCTTCTTCCCAGCCATGACATGGTGTATCAGAGTGGTCTATAGGTGACCTAGGTCTATAGGTCTATAGGCCACCCACAGTGTGGGTGCAAAGGGACTGTCCTCATGGACACATCTGCAGCCTTCCTGCTACCCCAACTCCTCCTGACTCTTGCACCAAAACCTGCGGTGTTACCTGCACTCATCTCCAGCCCCGGAATGTTTGAAAGCAGAAGCTTGGCAGGGTTATTCCTGCAAAGAAAAGCAGTGAGAGAGGCATGGCTGCAGCAGCCCACCTTGGTCAGAGCTGGCACTCACCAAACTCATGAGACTGAATATGGGGTTGCCAGACATACTGGGTGCTTCTCTGGGCAGCCACCGTGTCATGTCTTACCAGTGATGAATGCTCCAGCAACATGACCGTGAGCCAAAGCTGGTGCAAGGAGCCAGCCCGTGGAGTCGCACCCTGAAACACCAATCTCCACTGCGTTAACCTTCCACCGAGTCCAGCACCCAGCTCAGCCCCAGCCTGACACACCCCTCAGTCACACACACCGGGCTGGAGAGAAGGCGCTTCCTACTGTCAGGACGAAAGCTGAAACAGGAAAGCCAATGCTGGCTTGGACGTGTTGTCAGATGGATTTCTTATTGTATGATCCCCACTGACAAGTGTAATTCTAGGGGTTGTTTGTCTCTCATCTTGCCCACAGAGAGCTCCTGTGGCTTGTAGTGTGTTGTGACTAAACACATATACTTCTGTTTTTCACTTCTGAGCGCGGTTACTTCTGGCTCAGACTCCTTTGTGCTAGGGGAGGGGATGACTCTGACCACCCACTTCACCTTCTCCAGAACATTATTTCTCTACATCCTGGTTCATGCCTACAGCACTCTTCTCTTTGAGCTCCACTGCCTCTCTCTTCCCTCCTCACCAGCTTTCTAATGAACCTGGTTGCTTTCGTTGGATTTTTCTCCTATTGTCTTACCTGTGAATCTGGAATTGGGAGGCTCTGGACTCTTGCGTTGGCCAGTTTGGGGAGAGGTGGCCCAGAAACCCTGGATGGCACAGAAAGAAGACATGGAAGGGAAAGCAAATGTGTTTAGGTTCACAGAGGGGCTGTGAATTATGCTCAACGTGTAATAAATGCAGCAGCTTATCAGAGAGGTCCAACTCATTTTCCTAACAGCCTTTCCCCTGTCTCGCCAGAATAGGCTCCGCATTTCCATCACGCCTCTGTTTATGCTGGGTTATGTTCCAGGCAATAAATTGAACTCCTCCCCGTCCACCCCGTCCACCTGAGCTGCTGCCGGCTTCTGTTTGCAGAGAGATTAGGGCGTGAGAAGAAATATACCCTGCAGTTCGTTCCTTGTGTGAAATTGCTGTTACGCCAAACGCAATACGTTACAGGATGGAAAAACTCCTGTAAGAGCATGACCCTCTTGATGTGTTACCAGAGAAGGAGATAAGGTGAGAAAAATGAGCTCTGCAGCCTTTTTGAACCACAGATGGGCAGTGGAGTCACTCAGGATAGCAAATGACTTCCCTGGCCTATGGGGCAGAGGTCTCCAGACCTGGGAATGTCTGTGGCGATGACACTTCCTTGCTCACCGCCTTTTCCTTGGGTGAAAAGGACTTGCTTCTACGCGCTGGATTCAGACACTGCAAGCTCTGCCCTTTAGGTTCTTCCCACTCAGGGTTACCTGGATCAAAATTTACCACTTGCCAGGACTCATCACGCCCCCGTGAGTACATGGTGATCACTCAAGAGAATCCCCAGGTGCCCTGAGATAGAAATATAGATGGAGTGAGTCATGCCCAAGGGCACGGGATTGGCACAGACCGCTGTTCAGACTGGAAAAAGGTAAATGGACAGTTTTCCCTGGCCTTACACAATGGCATCACTGTGTCAGCTCACCGCCAACTTGAATGAACATATGAGTCATGCATGAACATGCGAGAACATGACATGCGAGAGATGAACAGCTGTAGGGACAGAGTTAGCAGCATCTGTGTCTTCTTCCATTACTTTTTGGAGTGACTCAATGAGGATGCTCAGATACATGGTACAATATGCACTGGGGGATTTATTCCCCCTGATTTTTGATACCTCTGATCACATCTCTGTGGGCTCCCTTTAGAGTATCTGGAGAGAAAGTGGCACTTCCAGGTGCTGTTCACTGACCTGCTTTAGACTTCAGGACAAGATTGATGGCGGCTTAGGCTCTGCTGCTGCTACCAATGAGAGTTGCAGCGAGTACAGAGGGACACATGGAGTCGGATGAATTCCATCCCCAGCGATAGCGGATGCAGGGACATTGCACACTGACAAATAGCTGGACAGACCGTTACCTTTTCACCATTTCCTCAGAGTTATTACTTCATATTTTCAGCAGACAGCGCAGGTTACACCTGCTTCACATTGGAGTGTGTTGTTTACGGTCATAATGGATTAAATTTCAGCTCCAAATCTGTTGTATAAGAGCTACATCATGGCAACAGCCGGGAAATATTACAGAGCCATCAGCTGCGTTGTGACCGTGGCTGAAATTCAGCCGCCCTTGGAGTACGACTGTGGAACGCTGTACAAGGCTGTGTGGCGGGAAGCAAATTAAGAAACAATTATTCCGTAATAATGTCTTCAGTTCAGGCTTCAGAGGAATTTAGGTGAACTCAGTGTAATTACCTTCACTGGAATTTGACCAGAACTTTCTTTCAGGGCAAGAAAGCTAATTTGTACAGGAAGCAAGACATTAGCTGTATGCTTCGTTCCAAATTAAATAGCTGAGATCACATCTCTGCCATTGCCAGGAGAAACGGGAGAGGATTTTGCTCCCAGGGTTGAAATCAGTCCAGACTGCGAGCACCAAGGGGAGCAGTTCTGGAGAGTCGTGGACATGAACATCCAGCAAACGTCCCAGCCCAGGGAACAGACAGCCGACCGGCACTGACGGCACGGGCAGCAGGGCCAGCACGGAGCACGTGGGACTCTCCAGCACGCACAACGGCAGCAGGAGGGGCTGCTCCACGCTTGGTGGGTGGAAGGGCTATAATGGAAATAAATGGTGACGAGGGTCCTCAAACGTGTCCTTGGAGATATACAGTTACTCAACAGCACAAAGTCCTGCACAGCCTGGTGTTGGCCCTGCTTTGACCAGAGGTTCAACCGGATACTTCTAGAGGTCTCTTCTGACCTCAGATCCTACTCTGAGGTAGGATCTGAGAAGAGCCATGAGATCTCCCCAGCTGGAGAATCAGACCAAATGCTGGTCGATGGCGCAAAGGGTTCCCTGCGGCCATAAGGGCAGGGAATGCATCACCCAGGGAAATGGCTGAAGCCGTTAACCCAGAGGAGCAGTGGAGGCACCCAGTCACTCACCGTCATGGCAGAGAGGAACATGATGAAAAAGACCAGCCAGGAGTATCAGGACCAGTCAAAGACGATGACTTCGCTTTCTGTTTGGATGGGAAGCTCATCTGCTGTTTGTCCTTTTCCAGAGGCCCCTGACTACTGTTGCAAGAGAAAACGAATGTATACAACTACTTTGGTTTGCTATTTAATCACCGTTTCTCCCTGGAAGGCTGCCAACATGCCTGGACTGTGTGTGGTCTAAAGATGCTGTCCCTTCTTTAGTGCCTGTCATCTTCTAGCAGACTTTGAGTGTGGATAACAGATGATGCCTGTCTTTATTAGTGTCTCTCAGGCCTTTTCCACCAAGGGCCAGAGTCCAGGGAGTTACGTCTGTCATTGCTGAAAACCATCAATGTCAAAAAAGAGAACACGTCTTGTTATGATCAAGTCCATGCTATGACTGTGACAGGAGCTTCTACTGACCCAGCACCAGCTTAGGGCCACTCTGTGGCTTCCATCGTTCAAGATCCTAAAGACACAGTTTTCTTCTGTCCCATGACCCGACCGTCCCAGCTCTATAGACAGGGATTGCAGCTGAGACCTCTTCCAGCACGGTTGGACAGTACTTGGCCTCAGCCAGTAAACCCAGCGCTCAGAGCACTTCTTTGCTCTAAAGGCCCTTGATTGTGTGATTCTGGGATCTCACCTTGTCCAGGAATCCCACCTGCTCCACGTGTGTACCGCCACAGCTACCTCCAGGCACACACACGGAGCTGCATCACTTCAAAACTCTGGCCAGAAGAGCTTGGGGTCAGACCTCCAGTTGTGCAGCTCTGCCTTCGTACACATGCAAAAGAGCTTCATGTCACGCAGTGAAGTGTGTACGCGCCGGTGCTGATTGGCTGCTCTAACGAGGCACAGTCAGTGCTGCCAGGTTTGTGTTGGCCGGACACTTGTGCTCTCACTTCCCCATCGATCACAGATTGCTGCACCAACAGGGAAAGGGGGAAGAGAAAAGAGAGAGAACAGCTGTACGAGGTCGTATGAAGTCCACCCTGCCTCCCAGCCTCAACCAGCCAGACTGGGAGGACAGAGGACGTCCATGCCCTGCTGCTGGTCCTGCCCTCTGCAGTCTCCCGTGAGCTGGTTTGAGAAAAAACAACAAATGCTTTTTTCCCCAATCTCTCCTTTCTTTCCTCTCTTCTAAAGCACATTGGGAGAAGCACTGGACCCCTTTATCTCATCTGTAAGGCAGGTATCTCCTCTGTTTCCTCCAAGGTCCAATCCCTTTTTCCTATCCTACCCCACCCTCCTTCACCTGTGCTTTCAGGCTTTGTCCCCTGCCCGTTCGAGGTCTCACTAAATCACGAGACTGGCTGCATTTACACAGATCCTCTGTCACCAGGTTGAACGAGGAGGGTTGCAGTGGCTGTGGGACCTGCCTCCTCTCTCTTCCCTGCTCGTGTCTCCAAGCAGGGTGCTCTGGACCATGCCCCGAGCTCCCTTGAGGCTCTCGAACACTGCTTCCCTCCCAAGCTGTCTGTCTCTGGGGTTCTCCTTGTCTACCTCTGTCACCTTCACACTGTTTTCCTGTTTTTCCTGTTTCCTGTAGTCACTTCTACTTCTTTCTGAAACCTCCTGAACTATCCAATCACTGCTCACACAGAAATCCTTCTACGACCTTGTTCACCCTGTTGGGTTTTCCTCTTCCTTTTTCAGCTCTCCTGTATTTCCCCTTCCAGATGCGAGCTGCACAGTGTTCGGGTAGAGCTTTACCATGGATTTACCAGTCTCACGTAGATATTTTTATGTGTCTGCCCTCTCTTGTCCCATTAATTCTATTATTTTATTTGCTTTTTTGTGTACTGAGCTGATGTATTCATGGAACTAGCTGTTGTAATCTCACTACCTCACTGACAGTAATCAACTCAGAGCCCCTCGCTGGGGAGGCGTAATTAGTATTTTCCCCCTGCACTTGACTTTACATTTATTTACATTAAACTTCACCTTCCACTTTATCACATTGTGCTTCTTTAATTCTTTCTCCGCAGTCCCATGGGAAAACGGTGCCTCAGCAGCAAACCGCTCCCTAAGTGCTCGTGCTCCTCTCTGGATTGTTTATGAGGAAGCTGAGCGGCACAGACCCTGGCACGGGAATCCAGGTGGTTCCCTGCTGGCCTCCTTCCACCGTGACACTGCTCATTCACTCCTGGCCCCTTTCCTTTCTTTCAGCCACATGAAAGCCTTCACCTTTCTTCTTATGGCAATGTAATTTCACCAAAAGCCTCTTGTGCAGGACTTGAGCGTGGGCTTTTCAGACTATGAGCAGATCAAATCGACCAGGTCTCCTCTGGGATGTGACTGTGGGCTCCTCCTGTGGTGGTCAAAAGTGGTTTGACTTCCCCTGAGAGCGACTGCACTGGCTCTTTCCCAATGCATTTTCTTTAGCTGCTTCTCTGCAAATGCCTGAAGGCTCTGGTCTCTCAGATGTGTTGGCAGCTCAACCAGAAAACTTGAAAAAATCTCTCTAATCCCATGATGGTTTTAAACCAGAGGTTGCTTATAACAGCCGTTTTGTCCTTGAGCTCCCCCAGGACTCGTGTGCTGGTGCTGTCTGAACCCGGGGAGGGTTCCTGGTGTTTCATTATGTTGTTCTGTAGCCTTCTGCGTTTCGGTTTAAGCTGCATCCTCTGATACGTAGATGAGGCAGAGAGGCTTATTTGCTCTAAGACAAACACCACGGTCTCTTCAGATCCTCCTTGCTCTTTGCAGCGGATTAGCAGAGTGCATCCTACGGCAGGAGTGGAGATGCAGGGCCAGACCTCCTGTGCCAGCTCCAGCAGAAACACTTCCTGTTCCGTACAACATCGATGCAGCAAAACCAGAGGTTCAGGGCCTGAATATTACACCAACTTGGGGTTCAGGGCTTGCGCCGGGTATCTGTCAGAGAAGCTGGGCTGTGAAAGAGCCCGTGAAAGCTTTGTGGTGCTGTATCTTATGATTCACCAGCACCAGGCACAAACACTTCAGCCTAGGAAGAAACTCAGCATCCATTTCCTTCCCTTTGCCTCTGTTAGAACACGAGATGCCAGGCTGATAAATTGCCTTTGTATTAATTTAATATCATGTGGAGATCCATAAATACCTGACTACCCCTATGGAGTCCATGTATCTCTCTGATGAATGGGGAGTTCCTGCTCCAGAAAACTTACCGTCAAATCATATGCTTTGAGAATGCAAATGAGCATGAATGGAGCAAACTGGCTGTTGGACAGTGGTTTTGTGAGCTCCACAGTCCAGATGGCTTTGGAGGAACATTCCTAATATCTTCTGAGAGGGGGTGATGGGCTTTAATAACACGGAGTGTCAGAAGGGTTAATTCATGAGGTAGTGGAAGAACAACTTTAAATTAAAGAGTGGGATGAGAAAATGAGTGATGGAGAGGGAAAGGCTCATGGGTGCACTAGTGCTGCAGCGACTAAAGGAGCTCACTGAGCTGGTGGGGCTGAGATTGTGCGGCTGAGTAAAGTCAGTGGCCACCTGGTGACAGTATTTCACTGGGTTATGAGATGATGATGAAGGCACGAGGTGGAGGGGTTTTGGTGGACAAACATGTTTGGGCAGAGACTGAGCAAGAAGAAAGGGCACAGGTCAGAGGCTCCGCACCCTCAGAGGCATCAGGAAACTGCAGCAGCAACGGGAGGCGTAAGGACCAGATGCACTTTTCCAGTCACACCACTCAGACGCCAGCAGGGCGAGGTTCCGCCTGTGGTGCTGGTAAACGTGGCTGAGTACCGGGCAGCAGCCTTACTGCGTCTGTCCTTCTGCAACATCTGCACCACGCCGTGAGCTCGCAGCATGCCAGCCGAGCACAGGAGGGAGCGTTCAGTGTTTTGGATGAGGAAACTCCTCTGGCCTCATGCTCACCCCTCCCTACCTCGTGTTTTCTCATCTCATCTCCCTCCTTCAGCCTCTGCTGTCCATTCTCAACATCCGGATGGGCAAACACACCCGCAGTGTCAGCGGTGAGGATGTAACATGCTCCTCTGTGTTAGTCTGTTTGCTGCCTTCTTTTATTAATTAACTTTACTAACTCAGAGGGCTCCTGGGATAAGCCAGAAGTAATTGGACCGTTTCATTTGCTTTCTAGGAACTTACTAATGCTAACCTTCCCCCCCCCCCCC
>NW_010421572.1:0-7520 GCF_000710305.1 Buceros rhinoceros silvestris | reverse complement strand
AATCTTCTAAAAATATGCATCGGAACAGAAGTTTCCTTGACAGAAACAGCTGAATTGCAAGAGCCCCAGTTTTCAAATCCACAGGACCGACTCACCACAGGCTCTGCCCACAGCAAGTGGTGAAGCTTTTTGGAGATGTGGCGAAGCCAAGCAGAACTGTGTGT
Source organism: Buceros rhinoceros silvestris (assembly GCF_000710305.1). Taxonomy (NCBI): domain Eukaryota; kingdom Metazoa; phylum Chordata; class Aves; order Bucerotiformes; family Bucerotidae; genus Buceros; species Buceros rhinoceros. Next base: position 7,356 of record NW_010421572.1, on the reverse strand, counting down.
CTTGCTAAAGGTGATGTGGAGCTGCCCTTTAGCAGCACTGGATGATGTTCTGAAGCATTAGTCTTTGCTATTTTTCTCCCATTTCATACATGAATTCAGTTCCCCCTCATCTCATGAGATGATGAGGTGACCTGGGTGTCCTATTCCACGAACAAGAGCCCCTGGCACTGCCCTGGGACCAGTGCAGGCACCTTATGCCATCAGATGGGACTCAGCCTGACCAAATATTCCTGCTCAGAGGGAGGTGCTTCTACTGAAAGGGTAAGATCTCCTTAACTTTTGCCTTCTGGGAACTGAAGGGGATCCTGTAAGGTGAAGTTTCTGGAGTGGGTCAGCCAAGGCGGTGCAGGAGCCAGAAGATGTTGTGCATGTTAAAAATAGTGTCTTGAGACCTGGGTTTGTTCCCACATCTCTCACTTGGTCTTCTAGCTCTAAACACTTGTGGAGCCCTCGATACAATTCAGTTAACCCAGGAGATTCTTCCCCTTCCTCCCAGACTGCAGACAGGTCCTTTGTGGTTTCAGCCCTTGCAAGTCTGGGGGTACGCTCTGAGACTGAAGTTTGCTCCTCCAGACAACAGTCAGGACATCCAGGTGTGTAACATGCCATGGGGGACTCTAAATAAAACATACACTGGAGGTTTCTGGGCAAGAAGACACTGGGCACTCTGCAGAGGATGATCAAAATGGACCGTGCAAGGATCGTGTACGTGAATACGGATTTTCACTCAGCTCAGGTATCTGACAGAGTCACTTGCAGCATCCAGCTTTTAAAGAGTCTGTCTGGAGACTTAAATACTCCCCAAGTACCTTCAAAGGAAGGCTTTGCACAGTTTACAGAGCAATTCCTGGAGACCATCATCACAACACCAAGACAGGTTCTGAAAAAAGAATTTATCAGGTTCAGCCATTGACGTGTAACCCAAGACTGGTCCCTCAGGCCTCTCAATATCAAATTCTTTACTTTTTTTGGAGCTTTTATGGATGACTTTCTCTCTGCCAGTGGTGGTGTCTGCGAGATCTTGTCTGTCTTGGTCATCCGCAGACCAGACCAGCTGTGTGATGATGCACAGCTACAACTGCAGCAGAATGCAAAGGCCCAGAAAGGTGGATCTGCTAAAGAGAAAATACCTTAAACGAAGGGATGAGAAGAGGAGGGAACATCTGATGACAGCAAAGAAAAACAAATGAAGGCAGTTAACAATGTGTAATAATAAAGTATATTCTCTGAAAGGTAACATTTGAAGTTGCTGACTCCTCAGTTTGTCCTTGCTGCACTGAGGATATAATACAGTGATCCCACCAAAACGCCACTTTGGAAATGTCAGAACAAGCTCCGACAAACTCACTCAGAGGATATCCTGAACTTCGCTGGGGAGACCAGCGGGAGCAGAAAGCAGCTGAGAAGGGGTAAGAGGTTGGTACTCCTACAGGAACTAACCCTCCTGTTTCCCAAGCCTTCTCCATCCTCATGACTTCCTCAGCCAGCCCGTGTGTGCTGTCCTCCGAGTGCTGACTGCTGGAGGTGGAAGGAGATATTTTCCTTGCTGCTACCTTCTTCCTGGAGTGGGGTTTCCTGAATGCAGGAGAAAGCCCAGCTCTCTCCTTGCTCCCATCATCAGCTGTGATGATGCTGATGCTGCAAGAGCATCTGAGGCCCCATTACAATGGAGCTGCACCACTGCACATGCAGAGACCTGGTGCTTAGCCATAAATAAAGGCACAAGAGAAAGGACAGACAAGGAACCGAAGACAGAGAAGACCCCAAAGCCCTGCCCACCAGCTTTGCTATTGCCACAGCACTGTCCCTTGTCAGACACTGGGCAGAGCTGGCTGTGGTACCTCTCCGAGATAAATAAGCCTGTCTGAAATCAGAAGAGCATCCAGGGTGACCGCTGGGGCACAGGCAGAGTGAAGGCTGCAATGATCTTGTCCCCTGGTCCATCACCTACCCTTCCTCTTGATCCTCTGCGGGCACTTCAGAGATATTAGTGTCCTGCATGTGCTCTGCCATCTCCATATTCTTTTTCTGAAAGCTGCTGGACCACGTGGGTTTTCCTTGGGTCCTGTCTCTGTTTTATTTTTCACATATATGGAGGTGTGGCCTGTCTCCAGTCTTTTATCTGCAAATGCACAGGATGAGTCCGAAGAAGCCGGTACCTCCAGTAGTGAACACAGCAGGCTGAAGAAGTGCTGCATAAGCCTGAAAAAAATGCCTGATGAACTACAACTGGGTTAATGGGGACCTCGAGAGTTCAGCTGATAAGCACCCAGGCAATAATCAGCAGGAGTGATGATGGCAATCCTTCAAAGGACGGCGAGGAGGCACAAAAAGACACCTGAGGTATTGCATGGCGTAAGATATGCAGGACAGAAAGTATCTAAATATAGTCTCTAAAAATAACGACATTAGTGTGTGTACGGATAAAATCATTAACAAATTAAAAAGGGCATAACAACCCATGATGGACGATAATAGCTGTTGTGAATGCATAATTCAGCATATAAGGGACCCGTTCGGTGTCTCTAATAAGAAACCTTAGTTCAGTTTCATTGGACTTCGACTGCTGGGAAGCTGGACCAGACTATGCACTGCCTGCTCGCCGATACGCTGGTCCTGCCGAGAAGGGCCTGGGGCTTGCCACGCAGGCCAGAGTGAGTGTGCACCAGCAGTGTGGTTTTTGTTGCAATTAAAACAAACTGCACCCTGGGCTAGGTTTGTGAGGAGAGTGGCCGACACGCTGAGTGAAAGCATTACAGCCCGTTACTCGGCAGGGGGGAAAGTACGTCTCCAACATAGTGTCCAGCCCTGAGCTCCCCCAGTTCAAAAGAGACACTGAGAAACTGTCAGGGATTCACTGGAGACCTAACAAGGTGGTCCAGGGCTTGGAGCACATGTCCTACAAGGAGACGCTGAGGAGCTGGGCTGGCTTCATCTGATGAGGAGGAGGTGCAGGAGCATGATCCAGTATCTGCTTACAGCAACTGGGAGGAGAGTCACAGGGATGATGGAGCCGAGCTCTTCTCTCCAGAGAACAAGCTTCTAGAACTCCAGCAGCTCGAGGAGCCAGTGGGCCAAGTGCTGACGTGGGTGGACAGCTGATGATCCTCAGCACAAAACTGCATGAACCAGACGAGGCATTTGGGCTTCCTGAGGCTTCCCTGAGCACCCACTGCTCTTCAAAACCATCTTTGCGTGGACTTGGGGAGCCCCTGGCTCACCATCCCTGCTCATGTCCGAGAGGGTGGTCAGCGGTGCGAGCCATCCCGTTTGGACGGGAGTTTGTTGGGCTCCAGATGTTGCGCTCCAGAGGAACGACGGGTTCTGTCATGCCACAGCTTTGAAAGTTTGGGGATTAGAGACCCACAGGCAAGCGCTAGCCTGGCAGCAGAGACACTGCCGTGACTTGCCCTTCTTCTGGAGAGCGGTGCCGTGAGCAGTGGAGGGGCAGCACTCCAGGCAGCAGGACACTGCTGCACGGTGCAGCTTTCCTTGAGCGTGTGAATGTATTTCTTTGTGCTCTGGGAGCTTGTTTGCCGTTTGTGAGTATGCCTTGCTAGCTGTGAGTAATTTATGTATTTATTATGCCCCCTGGCAGTGCTGTTTTACTGAAGCAATCCCTTTTTTTATGTTGCTCTTTTACCCCTCTGGGAATAGGACTTATATATCTTTAAAGAAAACAGAATTATTTCGTATTTCTTAAATGGGATTTTAAGTGGAGTAATGCAGATGAAGGGCAGCACACAAACACAATAATACTCTGTATCTTAAATAAAAAATACCTTCCTCGGGAAGGCACACAGTGGTGATTTTTCTCTTGGGCTTTCCACAGAAAGTGCTGGCTGTTAAAGGACTTTTCTGTATGTCTCTAACCAATTCAGAGCACATTTTTCCTACATAATTCTGCTCTGTACTAAAGAGGAAGGCTTTTATCAAGTGTCTTTTGTGTATCCAGATGGTTCCTCTAGGTGCTAAACAGGGCTTAAGAAGATGCTGGAAGTCTTTTCAGATGCAAAGGGAGGGAGAGGGAGGACTGAGCGCTCCCTGACACTGATCCTGGGGAAGTCAGGGAGTAAACGAGATCCCTATTACACTCGGGAAGGGTCTTGCTGCCCCTGGGTCACTCCACTGCCTGCACTCCTTCTCCTCATGCTTAGCTGCCTCCCCACAAAAGGCTTCAAGCCTTTCCCTGCTAATGCCAGTAGCCCGTAAGGAATGTTGCAGGAATTCTGCTGTGCTGCTATTTGTAACGCCTGAGTAATGATGGGAGCGCAGGCGGCTTTGCAGAGATCTCCAAAATCACGGACATTCTGGGCAGGGTGAGGGGGAACTGTTCTTACACACTGACTTGACAAGCTGAGGGTGCAGCAGGGGTCAGAGCCCACTGCAGCATCCTGCCTTTAGCTACAACATGCCTATGGTGCTCCGAGCTCAGAGCATCAGTGTGACCCTGGCGGGGTGTCCAGTGCCCACCAAGCTGCTCTATCACTCCCCTCCTTAACTGGAAAGAGGGGACAAAATACAACAAAAGGCTCGTGGGTCGAGGTAAGGACAGGGAGATCACCCAGCAGTCACTGTCGTGGGCAAAACAGAGTCGACTTGGGGAAATTAGTTTAATTTATTACCAATGAAATCAGGGAAGGGTAATGAGAAATAAAACCAAATCTTAAAACACCTTCCCCACCTCTTTCCTTCTTCCTGGGCTCAACTTCAGTCCTGATCTCCTCCACCTCCTCCCCGCAGTGGCACAGGGACGCGGGAAATGGGGGTTGCAGTCAGTTCATCACACGATGTCTCTGCCGCTCCTTCCTCCTCAGGGGGAGGGCTCCTCACACTCCTGCCTTGCTCCAGCACGGGATCTCTCCTAATGGACACAGTCCTCCATGAACTTCTCCAATGAGAGTCTTTCCCACAGGCTGCAGTTCTTCATGAACTGCTCCAGCCTGTTTCCCCCACAGGGTCTCAAGTCCTGTCATCAAACCAGCTCCAGCGTGGGTTCTTCTCTCCATGGGTCCACAGGTTCTGCCAGGAGCCTGCTCTACCACAGGCTTCCCACAAGGTCACAGTCTCCTTCAGGCACCCACCTGCTCTGGTGTGGGGTCCTCCAGGGGCCTGACTCACCATGGTCTTCACCACAGGCTGCAGGGGGATGTCTCGGGTGCAGGGTCTTCCACAGGCTGCAGGTAGCTATCTGCTCCACCGTTAACCTCCATGGACTGCAGGAGCACAGCCTGACTCACCATGGTCTTCACCACAGGCTGCAGGGGGATGTCTGCTCCTATGCCTGGAGCACCTTGTCCCTCTCCTTCTTCACTGACCTTGGTGTCTGCAGAGTTGTTTCTCTCACATGTTCTCACTCCTCTCTCCTGCTGCAATTGTGCAGGTGTTTGGAGTTTTTTCCTCTTTTTAAATATGTTCTCTTAGAGGCTGATGGGCTCAGCCTTGGCCAGTGGCAGGTCTGTCCTGGACCTGGCTGGCATTGGCTTTATTGGAAGTAAAGAGAATCTTCTAGCAGCTTCTCACAGGAGCCACCCCTGCAGCCACCCGCCTGCTCCCAAAACCTGGCCACACAAGCCCGATACAGTCAGCCCTTCTCTGCCAGCTCTGCTGCCTGGTGAACAGATCAGACTAGAAAATTGGGTGGGGGACTTGCAAGCAAAGTGCAGGAAAAAGAACAATTCTTCGGAGCCTGAGTTAGCTGTGTTGTTTTTAGAGAAAGAGGCGCCTGCTCCCTGGGGAGCACCGGCTATGAGGAAAGTTGCATTTGCAGGGAAAAAATGTGCACCCATCATGCTGCTTCCGTGCTCCCTGGCAGGGTGAAGGAGGGATTCCTGCTCCTCCATGTCCTGTTACAAAGCAGGTAACTTCAGGGGAGCTGCTGGCCCTGGGTCCTGACATGATCCCTGCGAGAAACGTGTGTTTCTGGGAAGCCTCACCCTGTCGCTGGGCTTGGAGCATCTGCTGGCTCACCTCATGATCCTCTCAGGATCATCAGGGCACAGATACGAGCGCTTTGCCCTGAGACATAATTTTCCACCCACTTCATGGTACTGCTCGCTTTCTCCCACCAGCCTCATCGCTGCTCTTCTGTTTAAATCAAAGGAGTTGCTATGGCCCTCCACTTTTTCTGCTTAATTTCAGCTCCAAGCTGACCGGAGCAAACCAGCATCCCTCATCCCTCCTGAGCTACAGGAATATCTCTGAAGTGTCATTAAAGGACAGAAGAGGGGGGTTGAGAATTGCCTCAGGTAGAGCTGCTGAGTGCCTCCTGCTCAATGACCTGGCTCGGCATCTCCCTTTCCCTGCTTCATGCGCAGGGAAGGACTTGGGAGGTTGCTCGTCATGGGCAGAGGGGGCAGAGTGGGGACAGTGAAGCATCCAGCATCAGCTGCTGGCAGGCACAGAGGGAGATGGGGCAGCGGCTGTGCAAGGATGAGGTCACTGGGGTCACACCAGCCACCGCTGGCAGCCAGCTGGCCAGCTAACTCACAGCAGGGCCCATAATCACATTCTGGAGAGGATGGTGTTATCCTTTCCACGGCGAGCGAAGCGCTGAGCTGTACAGGACCAGCATAAAATGAAGATGGAAAACCAATATCGAATGGCCCAGGCTGCACCCAGAGGCTCTGGCTGTGATCACGGCACCACAACCTTGTTTCCAGCACATGTGACATGGAACATCGACAGTGTAATAACACAAAACCATCCTTTTCATCAAGCTGCTGCTCTTGATATTCACATTTGTCAGCACAGGGATCACAGGGAGAGGGACAGGGGAGCCTGCTGCAACCATGGCAGCGCCTCAGCCCAGCCCAGCTTCCAGTGCATCCCCCAGACCCAGTGCCAGCAAAAAATCCCATCCCACACCCAGGAGCCCCTTTGCCATGCAGGAGACTTCATCACCTTGCTGACCCCCCTGAGACACCACTGTTCACCCTCACCATGGCTACAAGCAGGTAGGCAGTGGCGGTCCAGTGCTGCAGACCCTTGCAAGGGAACTCCCTAGGGCTAATCCCTCTCTCTGCTGCCTTTTAACTCTTCCTCACACCAACTGACTCCTTATTCTGTCCCGCTCAATCATGCTGAGCCCTCCCGACCCCTTTTCCTGATGTTACTCAGGCAGGTGATGCACAGGAGTCCTTCCCATGCCCTGAGCTGTGCCCCTGAGGACAGGGTGGCTGGACTCAGCTGCAGCCCTCAGTGGCCACAGTATGAAGGTGGTTTCCAGCTCACTCCCATGTCACAGACCTGACTCTGAGTCTCACAGTCTCAGACAGTCCCAGACACCATCTACTGCACAACAGCCATTAATATCTATGATAAGGGTGAGGGTTGAGCAAGAAGGATGGGGAGAGG
>NW_010421571.1:16427-23371 GCF_000710305.1 Buceros rhinoceros silvestris | reverse complement strand
TATTTCTATCGCTTACCTGTGTTACCAGTTTTCTTGCCCAATTAGAGCCGTTATCAGAAACTCTTAATGAGCATCAGAAGTTTTCTGTGCGTTTTGGCAGGATTCCCAGCCAAAACCAGTCCGTCGCATCCTTTCGGTACGGGGGAAAATGCCCCCCTTCTCAAACCGCGACAGAGCTCAAAGAAAGTCTTGCTGTGAGATCTACCAAATTCACTGTGACCCTAATTCTTCTTGTCTAATGTTGGGAGTTTAACTACAGCACCTCTTCAAGGAGTCCAGTCCCTCTATGCTCCTTAGAAGATCTTCAGCGAGTTGTAGACTCAGGGCAGGTATATGACAAAACTCTTCTTCTCCCACAAGACAAGAGATGCCTCTCTTAGTCTATGAAAACAAATGAATGTAAACTAATTCCAAAATGTGCACGAACCAGGACAAAGGCTCCAACCAGGAGACCGTGGTTTAGTTCTGGGGAGGAATGAAGATTCTGTTGAGTATTTAATACTGCACAGTAGCATTTGCTTTCAATATATCCTCTCACCCTATTTTCTTCCCTGATTTTGGTGTCCATTAAAAAGCCATGGATAGACTCTGATGGCTAAAAAGAAAGGTTTATGCTGCAATTAAGTCTTTTAAGTCTATAATGAACCCAAACTGCATCTTCAGTTTATTGAATTGAGCCCTACAGAAGGATCCTGCTCTCTCAAATGGATCACATGCATCTGCAATGGCTCTTCAGACAATCTGAAACCATCCATCCCTGTGTGTCTTTAAGCTCCATCCACTGATTTACTGAGAAGCTCTTGACTTCTTACAAAGTTCTCCATCTCAGGTTTATGATTCTCACCTACCTCCTTCCTGATTTGTACAAGAAAATCATAAGCAACTGATGTCACTCCAAATCCACACCTCAGCCAGAGGGATATAATTTCCCATCTTCTGTCGAGCATATTAAAATCCACTGCGCACTAAGAAACTTACCCTGGATTTGTTGACTGTAGCTGAAAAAAGCACAGTGTCACAGTTCCACTTGTGACAATACCCATGGGGACTTGTGGAAAGGCCAACTTAAAGCCTTTCTAAGTAGTAAAAGTAGAAGTAGCAATGCAGGCAGAGCTTTGTCTGGATGTAGGCAAGGGCATGGAATTGTATAACCCATGTTAATGATTCTGGGTAATGAAATTCTTCTGTCAACAGGTAAAACATTTTATTAGCACCCTCCCGAACCCTTTTGCAACGCCTGTTACTGTTGAACATAAAATACTGCTCCTCACCTGAGAAGCATGGCCAGGATTCAGAACAATGCATTAAAATGGCTTGACATCTTCTCACCAGGTTGAGACGGAAACTGCATTTCCATTTCTGTGCCAGTCACCTGCAGTTTACCGCTAACTAATACCAATTCTTTCTTTAGGTCTAATCAGTCAGGTGAAATGGATAAGTAGCAGTGACTTTAGACTCAGAAATACATGAAGGAGAAACTTCTCACTGCTAACTCCTAGGACCTTATCTTTCTTTTGGGTTTTCTAGTTTTCTTGCTCTAGCTTGATGTCAGATATACCAGGGCACACTGAAGGTTTTAAGACCTGGGATGGGATCAGGGATAGATTAGACAGCCCATTCAACCTGTTCCAAACAGCTGAGCTCAAAGCAAATGGCATTAGGATGTGAAGTCTGATACCTCCACCAGCAGTGATGGGTCAGCAGAGTGCCCTGGAGACACTGATTTCTCATCCCTCATCTTGACAGAGGCCTTCTTTGGGTTGTTCCTGTAGGTAAATATGTTGTAATTTCACCGCCTCTGTGGAGATCATAACAAGGTGGGAATCTTTGATCTCTTACTTTATCTCTCTCTTAAGGATCTTCATGTCCCACCACAGGGAGAATAAACCACCATCAGAACAAAACAGAACTAGGCTCTAGCTTTACTTTGCTCTGTAGCAAATCTTAGGTTGGGTTCTACTTTCCTGTAATTTCTGTGGTGCATATTTTTTCATTTGGTTATCTTGCTGCCATTTTTTCTCCTCACCTGAAGCATCTGTCTGCCTAGGATCGTTTATTCTACAGGCAGCTGTCTTGCTGGGATCACAAATCCTGCTAGAATCTCTCAATACATTTGCATTTTGTGTTGCTTTTACATATTGCAATTTTTCCTCTCCGTCCCTTGTCCCTCCCCCTTTTCATGGAGCCCTAACACCCACCTGCACAAGGCATCAATATGGGCTCAAAGTCACCTAATTCGCCAGGGTAATTTTTAACAGGTTACTACAGCCCTAACGCAAGGTTCCCAGGTTTGCTGTGGAATCTCTGTTACTGAGCAGATAGATACATCCAGAAAGATGCTAGACATAAATTTTTAAGAATAAGTTTAAGAATGAAATGAAATGTTAGTGGGGCTGACATCCCTGAAATGTCTACCAGGTATGTTGAGGAGCTGGGGAGTAAATGGAGTTCCAAGTGTGTTTTGCAGATGGGAGATGAAATCATTGCTATGTGGTGCCTTTGGCAGCTGTAAAGCAGGAATTTGGGCCATCCATGGGCAGAGTCACCTTCCACCAGTCCAGGTTGATCAAAGTCCCGTCCAACCTGGCCTTGAACATCCCCAACTTCTCTGGCCAGCCTGTTCCAGTGCCTCACCACCCTCACAGTAATCTAAATCTGATCTACATCTGCCCTCTTTCAGTTGCCTAGTCAGGGAAGGTTAGAGAAAATTATTAAGACACTTGTTCCAGGGAGAAACGGATACTCTTTTAACAATAAAATAATTTTAACCAGATGTCTTTTTTTTCCTTTTGTTTTGCTTCTTAGGATATTAGTAGACATCCTGACACCAATAATCTGAAAGGACATAAAAAAAGATATGACCTGGCCCTGCAGTTTTAGTGGTCTTCCCCATGTCAACAGCCTCCCCCTCCCTATTCAGCACAGTTTTGCTTTATTACTCACATTGCACATGGAGTAGCAGTTTCCTCACTGAGGATTTGTCCAACGCATGGGGATAAGTTTACATCTTCTCCAATTATAAGGGGACCATTAAGTTCAGATAATGTGAGATATAAATTTAAGAGAAATTCTAGGGAAATCATAATTAGGTGCAGAGATATTACATGAGTTTAATGACTGAGATTTAATTTCAGTTTTCAGGATTATAAATTGAGAATCCCTATCTGGCTCATCTTCTTTTTTTCTTAATTAATTGGAAATTTATTTCAAAGCAATTAAGGCAGAGATTCTTTTCAATCCCAAAGTGTTTGTGAGCTATATGGTAATGTTCTCTACCTTACTTTCAAAACTCTGTCCTTCTAATTTCTTTGCGCTCTTTCTGATGACATGATAATGCCTGCGTGTGTTTCTATACAAAAAGAGCAATCCTCACTTCAGTTTAGATATGCTGCAGGAAATTAAGTTGCTTGAGACTTAGAACTGTAGCATTTCATAAATGCTGATAGATTAGAAAGATAGTCCCCCACAAAACCACACAGATGGAACAAAAATTAAGAAGTGGCATCATTCTGCAAGTGTCTGGAGAAACGGCTTGCTGAGATGCTCTGTTGTGGTGTTTTATGGATTCTAATTTACATGATCTCATCAAGTAAAATTTTCCCACTTCAAGTGCTTGAGCTGTGGCTCATTTCATCTGACTCCAGCCATATACATGTTATGTGTCTATCCTAAATCAATCATCTTCACTCTCAAGTGACATCTCCAAGTAAGGGAAGCTGATCCCTTTTGATGCAATTAGCACTTTCCATTTTATATGTGGATGGCAGAGGAATGATTCTACGTGGCAAACCTGCGTGCTGCCTGGCTGCTGAAGTGTGATATCCAGTGGGTTGGTACACCCATACAAGAACTCAGCTGCTGGTTTCCCTGTTTGGCACCATCTAAGGAAATTGAACCTTCTCCTTCCCAAGTCTCTGCATCTGGATGCATTTATAAAGTGAGAACTAGTGCATTATTTTGGTTTTTACTCTCCTGAAGTGCTGCTCTAATCAAACATGAACGCTGCATTGTCCTGGGGAGTAACCAAGCACACAGCGTAGAAGATGGTCCCTACGCCTAAAGACTTAAACCCCGCAAGAAACAAGCAGGATCACATCTACAGAGGAACGTCTGTTCAGTCTGGAACAGGAGCAGGATCACATCTACAATGCGACTGGCTCGCTCCGACTCTTGTCTCCCTTCTTTATACCGCAGCACTGAAGTGCCTGCTGTTCCACCAGATATGACCTGGGAGCCCAATCAGAAGCAACTCTTTGGCCAAAATTCCAGCCATAACACAGTTTCCTGATTCTGAGACAGAGTGGCTGTGACTGATCGAAGGAAAGCACACAGTGCCAGCCTGGTTCTCTTTTTCCTGTCACTGTCACTCTGACATGGTTTAGGGGAAGTCTTGAGCTTTTGCAGAGTACAGAGTATGAGAAGAAAACAATCCCTTTCAAATTCAAGGTGCTGAAGTTCACAGGCACTGTCTTTGTTCACCACTCCAGTTTAAGAAGTTTCTGCCTTCATCCTCTTTTCTCATTTGCAGTCCCCACTGCAGCTCAGTACTCTCTCTGCGTCATTTGTACCGATAAATATTAAACTGGTCTTAAACTCGAGTGCTGGCACAGGCGAGCTTAATAACAGAAATCCTCCAGAAGTTCATGGAAATATTTAAGTTACTTTTTAAAAAAAAAAAAAAGAAAAAAAATGAATGTTCTGCTTTAATGCACAGCAACACCAGCATTTTCTTCTCAGTACAGGTGAAGAAGTAGCATTGCTTCTTGGTGGAAAAGAGCATTGGGGAACAAAGAAGTTCTCAAGTAATTTACAACTAAATAAATGTCAATGGAATTATACCAGAATCAATACTATTTTTAGAACTGAGCTGAATTCCCCTTGGTATTTGAGATCTATCAAAACTAGAAAAGAGAGAGGTAAGAAAAATGGTGAGGTTTTAGATCAATAGGTTCAAATACGGTGCAGCAAAAGAAAGTTGAAATTAAGTTCTGTTCTAAATTACTGAATTGAACGATATAGAGGATTAGTGGAAGAAAATACACTGCACATCTAACTGACCAGTCCCACTGTGAAAAGACAACTAACCTGCAGTGGATGAATCTTTACATCTACAGCCTCTCTGGACAAAAACTCAACCAATGTGAGTGAAAAAAAAAATAATCTTGAGGCTGTTTCAAAGGAAAAAAAATGAACATTCAATGAAGTGTTCATAAAAGTCTCTTTCTTTCTGTGGAAGCTCAGACTCGAACTGTTTTGGGTTTTCAGCTTCCGATGACACATAGCTGGTTGGCTGTGATGTTGACTCACACTATCTGTGTCTCAGGTCCCCCTTCTTTATAAGTTGTGATTCCTGGATGAACCGGGAATGCACCAAAGTGACATTTCAGAGTCAAAATATTTTCAAGTTTTCATCAAAAGCTCAAAATCTGCTATTAGAAAATCTGTTGGCATTTTTTTTCTTAAATAAATTCATTACTTGTTCTTGAGTGCAAGAACATTCTTTCAGGCAGCTGAAGAGCATCAATAGAGAAATCAGACACGGAGCAGGTTATGGGACCTGGATGTCCCTGTAGAGGTGGCTGTTTCAGTGTTCACATGGTCACAAAGTGAAGAAGTTAATCTTGACTGCATGGTAAGAGGTACTTGAATAAATAAAGGCATTCAGTACCAGGTAACGAGTTTCTGCCTGGAGAGCAACAGGAGAAAAATTTGGAATACATAGGTATCTACAGCTGTCTTTTCAAGCAGGATAGCGGCAAACTGCGGTCTGATGCATCATGCCTTCCATTCTCTGCCAAGTTTCCAAGGTTAAGAGAACAAATGATAAACAAACAGGATTGTTGTGTGCCGTCAGCCTCTATTTCAATGTGCTCGTGTGAGGAACACCTTGCTTCTCATGCTTTATTCCTGCCTTCGGCTCAAGAAGATGAATCTTTCCGAGGGTCAACTCCTCTGAACAAACTTGCGTTCTTCCCACAACTGCCTTTTAAACAGGGAGCTTTCCCAGTGTTTCCTGAAGAACCAGCTTTCTGAGGATCTGCTGTGTGTTGGTACCAGCTTCTTAGGCTCCTGAGAAGTTTTCTTTTACAGACACAGGCTTTAGTCTTTTACCATCACAGTTATTTTTAAAGCACCCTGGACCGAGACCTGACATCTCAGTTGCTAGGCAGAAATCAGACTTCCCACTTTCAGTCACTACTGGCCTCATTGTTTTTTTTCTGACTGCTTTTTTGTTGTGTTTGAAAAGTACAAGTAGATTCCAAGTTTAACGAGATTGTTCTCTTTATGTGCTCCTCTTTTTGGCTTCTGTGGCTTATTCAAATTATTAGTCTTTCCTCTTAATTAGGAACAGTCTAGAATAGTAGTATTAATACTATCTAGGAGTTCTAGGCATGGATCACTACATCATCTTATTTTGTCTTGAAAAATGGCTAGAAATACGCTCACAGGTAGAAATATGAGCCCTGCCCAGCAAGATTTCCAGCAGGGTTATAGGGAGAGAAACAGCAGATGGATTTGCAAAGGAGAACACAAGGCAATAACTACAATTACAATTGCAACAGACTTTTAAAATTCTCTTTAAATATAAGGTAACTGTTCTGTTTGGGTTTTTTATATATATATTTAGCACCATCCTCATCTACCACTGTTTATAGACTCCATCAGGCAGATCAACGGATGGAAATTAATATAACTCTGTGGATATTGATGAAGTGGATTTCCGTCAGCTTGTGTCAGTTTGCACTTAAATGAATTTGGAGAGTTCATGTGACCATTTCCATGTGTTAGCTGAGAGGATGTAACAAACATCTGAGGGTCGTCAGCTCCAGGAACTGAACAGACGTTCCAGAGATAAAGAAGTGGTGACTATGCATTTAAGATAAGCATGATGGTTATGTTTGCACAGTGAACAAAACACATCAAAAAAGGACAGCACCTACACG
>NW_010421571.1:8914-16341 GCF_000710305.1 Buceros rhinoceros silvestris | reverse complement strand
TACACGACATGTAAACACAAATGTGAAGATGTAACCAGTGTCTCGACAGTGCACCTGGGGAGGTGCAGCGGATCAGTGTGCCCTGCTCTGAGAAAAAGAACTAAATAGCCATTTGCACTGAATAAAGCCCTGGAGGGTCGTAGTGAAAATTTCCTCTGAAAAGCTTTGTTAAGAGATTTTCAGTGGGATCCAGCTAATACCACCAATGTCACATGTTCTAATGAAAGTTAGGCAATCTCTTGAAAGCAAAACCTGAACTCTGAAGTCTTCTTAGTTGAAGAGTTCAGAAATTCAGCCAGGAAGCTGCCAATCTCTGTCTTCGTATCACCAAATTAACATCCTGTCATCTCACATACAGTTTATCCCCTTCACGGGATCTGTTTGCTCGTTTCTTGGTTTGTTTGTGGCGTTCTCACATTTAGAGGGGTTTTGGCGGAGTTTTTTGTGTTGGTTTTTTACTTGTTTGTTTTTAATTAAGAGAATCACTAAATTATACTAAGGCTCTTTTAGCACTACTTGTAACTCTCAGCTTTTTGACAACAGGTATTTTCCTTCAGTTATTGATGATTGTGTGATGACTTCATTTTAGGTAATCACAGCAAGTATAGGCAAATGACATTTTAGCTCCATTATTTGCAATTATGCATATTCTAAGCATAGCATTTCATAACATCAGAATGTTGGAATTTCTTTTTTTGTTTGATAGGTTGTCTGAACGAATCTTGAGGCTTGAGTCAGTTGTCTATTCAGAGGTGTCAAGTGTTATTTGCAACACCCACGGACAGCTGAGACATCTTCATGGGGCTGGCAGCTATTGCGCAGAACCTGTGGGATGACAGTTCTTGCCTGGAGCAGCCACTGGAATCTGAGCAGAAGTGCACACGAAGTGGCAATTGCCACCTATCCATCCTAGGCCCCTTTATCCTGCTCTTGCCAGGTGAGATTCAGTTTAGGTCCAGGACTGCTCATTTTAAGTGTCTACAAATAGATGTTTACCTGTGCTTTTGGTGTCTAAGATTCAGTTGCAATCGGTCAAGACTGGAGTCTCAGTTGAGTTGCTTGAATGTCATCTCCAATGGCACAAGACACCTAGTGCACCCTGCTTTTCCTCTGGCTGCAACTCCCAAGGTTCATGTAATTCCTAGAAGTTGCATGTCATGGAACCCTAGTCTTGGGTAGTCTTGGGTACATTTGAGTGTCTCAATCTTACTGAGATAGGGAATAAACTCCTTAACACCAATTTAGTACTAAGAAGCATCATTTTTTTATTTGCAGTGCCAGATGCATGGGGGATAATTCCACATATCATGCATGCTGTATGCTGCCTCAACCAAAGTTTGTATCATCCAAATACATACATATTCATTATTGTTTCTGGAATAGTCCTGCATATTCATTTTGTTTCTTGGAACTGATTAATATTTTTGCATAGTCATTCCGCATGTGGCCTGGTCTTGGAGGGGCTTTCATGGTGTCTGGACATCCCTAGTGGTGTTGAAAAGGTGTCTCTTAAGTGTCGTGTCCGTGAAATCTAGATTCCTTTTCCCATACGTGGTCGTGAGTCAGCTTCACAACAGTTTGCCACGGTTGGGATTTATGCTGGTTTCAACCGGCCTTTAGGCTGTTCAGTTTCTTCTTATCTCTACTGTTTCATCTCCTCTTTAGGCCTCGTCTTATCCTTAGACCGTTCAGCTCCTCCTTATCTCTATTGTACAGGCTAGTATTCACAAGGTAACCTAACATCAGGTGCCATCAGGTACTTGTCTATAGGCAACCACTCGCATGGCTCATCTGGTCAGCACAGTCAACGGAACCTAGAGAGCAATTGGGCTGATGAGCCAATCTTTTTTATGGCGAGCTAATACCATCTCCCCCTCTGCTTATATTGGGTAGTGGCAATGTTCTGACGCTCTCAGGTAGGTATGTAGGCATTTGAGATAGCTTAGGCTTATGGGGTTGGCGGATACAGCGTAGGACCTATGAGATACCCAAACTCTTCTGCACCAGCCATTGGAGACCAGGCAAGATACCCCAGGGCATCTCAGATGGCAATGAGGTTTAGGTGATTGGACAGGGCCCGTAGATCACCATCAGTTACACTAAGAACCAAGTGGACATTAAGGAGACCTTTAAATAGAGTTGTCTTAGATTGGGTCCCAACCCCACCCACTATGTTTGGAAACAAAGGCAGTATTGGAAACACGGTACAAGGTGTGCTAGGTAAAAGACAACTTGCCAGGTTCTCTTCTCTTGCTCAAGGTATTGTCCCTTTAGTACAATCACAGCCATAACTTTTCTATTCTGTAAGACCTTTTGTGGTGGCTGACCCCAGCCAGCAGTCAGTGACCCCACATTTCTCTAACTCCCCTCTCTGAGGGAAGAGGAGTGGGTGGAGGAATTGAAGGATGACAAAAGGACTTGTGGATAGAGATATTGAGAGTTTAATAAGAAAAATTAAAGCTTGTGTGCAAGCAAAGCAAAAACAGGGATTAGCTCACCACTTCCCATCAGCAGGCAGATGTCCAGCCATTTCCTGAGGAAGGGCCTCAGCATGCGTAACAGCTGCTTGGAAAGACAAATGCTGTAACTCTGAAATTTCTGCTTCCACCTCCTTTCCCCAAGTTTTATTGCTGAGTATGATGCCATATGGTACGGAATAACTCTTTGGTCAGTTTGGGTGAGCTCTCCTGGATACATTCTCCCCAAACCTTTGCTCGCTCCGAACCTACTTGCTTGGGAGGGCAAGGGAAGAGAGACAGAATACCTTGATGCTGTACAAGAGGTGTCGGCAAAAGCTAAAACACTTCTGTGTAATCCACCCTGTTTTAACCAGGAACACAAAGCACAGCACCATACGGGCTGCTGTGAAGGAAACCAACTCTGTAACTTCATCCCAGCCAAACCCAGCACACCATTCTCCCAAGCAGGAAGTAAAAGGATGCGCGGATTGTCTTCTGGGTGACATCCACGCAACACCACAGTAAGTGCACTATTCCAAGCCATTCTTTCCTATAACATTGTTCTGATTGTTCCTGGAGGTCCTGTCACTTGTAGGACACATTATAATAGACCACACTATTTTGTAAAACAGAAGTGGCCTACAGCCAAATAAAAGAAAAGATGCAAGTGCTTCACTTGAGGCAGATGGGAGAGAAAGAACACATTTTTCAAGGACGAGATGACAGACCCCCGTACTGGCTTGCCTACACATCTCCAGCGCCAAATATCTCATCGATCTACTATCACCAAAGCTGGTGCTGTGTTTAAATTGTATTGACTGGAAATCGGTAATTTCTAATTGTGATATACATCTGGTGTATGTCCTCCTCAGCTCTCATTTTTATGAGGTACGGAACATCAGTATTATTTTTGTAGCTCCGGACTAGTCTCCAGGTTCAGTTTAGCCAATTGTATTTTAGTATAACAGAATTTTTCACAAAAATTTAGACTCTGGTCTTACCCCAGCACTGTCGGGACCCAATTGTTAGTGGATGGTCTCAACACATTGTGAAACAGCAAATATCCTGTCTGCATAATTACACCACATAATAAACTTGGGTGCCCTTAAAATAAGACTTAACTAGCGACTGTAAGAAAATAAAAAACTTGAGCTTTTTACCACATCAAGAACATCCCTAAAGCTTGTGGCAAAAGCATATTTCTCTGTGGATTTACAAATCATAATCATCTTTGTCCACTGCACACTGACAAACTCGCCGCTTGTCAGTTAAATCAGGGAAATTATTTCTTGTTTTAAGATTAAAGGGGCAGTTTAAATGTCCTTGTTAATGCAAGCAGACTCTTGGGCTGAACGTTGCTGATTGACCTAGTATCATACGACACATTAGAAACTGGGGAAATTAAAATTGGATTACACAGCACACTCTCTTGAGTTGAGCTTTTCTGGCACAAGATTCCTGTTAATATTTCGCTTCTAATATGTCTTCCATGCCAGGGGTGCTAAAAAGAGAAGAGAAAATAAAAAAAAAAAAAAAGAAAAAAAAAAAAAAAAAAAAAAAAAAAAAAAAAGGAAAAAAAGAACAGAAAAGGAGTTTATATTGGATTTGGGTAACTGACAGTGATCGCTATCAAATCACAGCTTAAATAATACATCGTTCAGCAGCGTAGACACTGTTCTGAGTGTGAGAGCATTTACGTACGCAGAGTAAAATCTCCTGCCTCTTCCTCAGCCTCCCTGCCTGTCTGGAATACAGATGCATACACTGAAACTCTATGCTTTAAAGACAAAAAACAACAGCAACAGCAATGATGAACGCTTCAGTGGAACAAAGATGATGAAGCAAAGGTGACTGGATACTACGTATCTGTCTAATTTTGAGAGGATGTTCCATCCAGATTTATGGTAGCAATGTGAACCCAAAGCGCGTGGCTGAGGGAACTGCTGGCTTCACACCTGCTTTCAGTGCAGCCCCCTGAAAGGGAAACGTCATCTTTAAACATCCCGTGCTATTGAAAGGCACTCCAATAAGAAAGAGGACATCTAGCACTGCCTCCTTCCTCCACATGCTCCTTTATCACCGTTAAACTGCCTGTTTCTGTAGCAGAGTCTGAGTGCAGTCTAAGTCTTTTTTCAGTCCTCCAGTAACTGCCAGCTACAGCACCGTGCTGCTGGCACTGGCCATGACAGGCAAAGAATTTGGTAGCTGACTACACAAGATGGGCAGATGTTGGCTGAGAGATGGAGAAGCAACTTGCCAGAGTCAAACAAACACAGGGGCCCACATAGTGCCTTGCCAACTGCTTCTGCAGGATGCTGCCTGCTAAGCTCATTAAAGTTCGCAGCAGAATTTGGACTCTAAATTGAATAATCCGAGTAGCACAGAAGTATATTAATTTACTGTGAAAACCCTATTAAACATAGGAATGGTAACACCAAAGTTTATTAGTTGTGACATGAATGTATAGGAACAGCAGCAATTTAGTAGTTTTATAAAGAAGCAAGCCAGAAAAATCTTGTAATTAAGGAAAACAAAGCCAAGAGGAACATTATAAACTAGATCTTTTCTGTCTCATGCATTAACAACAAATGATCAGGGAACTCTACATCCACAGGGAGCTGGCAATCACATATCTGTGATATTTCATGTAAGTGCAATATAATGACATCAGTGATAATACTACAGCTGCTGCTCCACGTAATAAAAACATCTAGTCCTCACATCCAAAATCCAGCCCTCATGCCAGTGGATGCGGCTCTGCTGGTGTCAATGGATTGTGGGTGACAGGGATTTGCCCATTTCTCTCCAATATGCTGAAAGAGACGTGTCGTTCCTTACGAGAACTAGCAGATACTAAGCTGACTAAAAGGGCACTGCTGTTTTGCAGGCTAGTTGTTTTGTATCCCGGTGTTTTCTCCTTTTTAAAGAAAAAAAGACAGAAAGAAAAATAAATATAAGACATTTGGCTCGTCTCCAACACGTACGGACAGTTCAGCCATGCAAATACTTATGCCCAAACGGTTTTTAACCTGGGCAGAGTTACAGCACCCACGCGTACGCACAAAATGCCAGTATCAGAGGAAGGAAATGCTCCCCAGTACGTATTTATTTGGTAGAGCAGCGTCATTGCACTCCTTGCCAGAGGTTTATCTTGTAATGAAGATACAGGTACACAATTTAATATTTTACTTTAATTTTATTTCAAGACTGACATTTGAAGGGGAAAAAAATAAAATAAAATTCTTAAGAACACAACCAGACAGTATGTTGACACTGACATTTAAATTAATTGACTTTATTTTTTTTTAAGCAGTTACTGTAGAAGTTCTGATGGTAATCATTTGTCTTGTACTATATCTTGTATCTCTTTCCTTCTGATTTTCTTGTACAAAGGCAGAAATAGAAAAATCTAATTTTCCAGGTTTTAAGGGATTCAGAAGTAATTTACAGACTGTAGGTGTCTATTAGAAAAAGTCTATTATATTTCTAGCTATGAATGTATTCTGATAAGACTGCTGTATGCAGCACTTATGTGAAAGCAACATAAAGGAAGCATCAGGGACAGATAACAGAGTCTAAACAAACTTTGATTACCAGTGAAAACCTAAAAATTGGTAAGGGTACAATTAAATTCTAACGAGCAGATTTTTCAAATGGATAATAAGAAAGAAGGAAAAGTTAATGTCTTCAAAATAGCAGGACATGAATTGCATTCTGACTAGTTATAAATGCAACTGAATTTTAACAATTAGTCCTAATAATAATTACCCAATATTTATAATTTGGGTAATACAGTAAGTGTACACACTATTGCTGTTTGTAGTTTCACAGCTAAGTCGAGGTTTTTCCCCTAAGGATGTGGCTGTGAGAATGTGACTGCTTTGTTATCCACAAATAAAGTATGTTATATCATGGGCAAAAAGAAAACCATATAGAGGATATTATGATTCCCTTCTTGAAGTGCTTGTGCAACTTCCAAACAGGTGCACACAGGTGTGTATTCTCCGGGTTGCAGGCGGAGGAGGTCCTATTTCAGTGGGATTCAATGAGATAAGACAATAAGGAATCACATGCTGTTAAGCAGAGGTTCCTTAAGCAAAAAACAAAACAAAACCTGCTGGTGTTTCCGGTGACAACTCCTCTTGACAGAATTCTACCCACAACAGGGCAGATTTCAAGGAGAAGGATCTACAAACTTACATTTAGACAGACAGGATTTAGGTGTTGCCTGTCTACTATTTCTCTTCTGAAATCACAGTGAATGGAAGTTATTGAAAGTGAGCTCCGTGTGCACTCTTCAATCAAAAATCAGTGAAAGATGAAGAAGAACTACAAGCTACTGGCTGTAAACTCAACTGGAGTGATGGACTCATCCTATCTACCCACAGCGCTGCTCACTGTTACACAAAATCAGTTCTGTGGGGATCCGGGTGTTGGTGGGAAAAAGTGCAGTAAGGAATATCTCAACTAATGGAAACTGTGAATGACTGGAATTGTTGACTTTGGCAAGCAGACAAGGGACACACACCAAATAGTTTGGGAGCAGATAGAAGAGTTGAAACTGGAGGAAATACTGCTACTCGAGAAAGGACATGCATTCCTAATCGGACTATGAGAGTCCTTGCCACAGAATACTACTGAAGCAAGAGTGTGCCAGGGTTCAGAAAGCAAAAGGCTAATTCGATGGTCATCAGAATAACCATATTGCTAATTATTAACTCCATGCATGTCTTGTGTTGCTTCTTAACTACTTATTCTGTAACAGAATACTAGCAAACATCTGCCTTTCAAACTGTCTGACCTCTCCCATTATTCTGGCTGGAAGTGAACACGAGGGTTGGTAAACGCACCTTTTCAGTAAAGCTTTGGAATTGACGATCAGATTTTCCACGGAAATAGAACTAAACTCCCTGTGGGAAAGATGGTGGCCAGAGTCCAGAGACAGCAGGTGTTCAAAATTGTTCCTGC
>NW_010421571.1:6929-8799 GCF_000710305.1 Buceros rhinoceros silvestris | reverse complement strand
TGCTGAACACAGAACAGGATTAAAATCCTCCTGGATTGGGAGAGGTGTAAGAAATGTTTTGCTCAACAGAGAGACAGCGTGATAAGCAGACTTTTCCCATTATCCTGAAGTGAATGCAACCAACAGCTCCTCCCTAAAACACGTTTGAAAGATGCACCGAATATTTCTTGATGATCAAGTCGGTTTCTTAGATGTAGTAGAAGGCAAGTTTTGATTTCTTCACTTTCTCAGTCTTGTCACGGATTGATGACAATACAAAAACACAGAGACAATCACTGGCAACCAAAAATGTAATTATCTTCCAGAAAAGTTAGTGTTTTGTTTTTTCTTTCTTATTCCCTAATGAAAAAGAGCTAATCAAAAAAATAGCCATGTGACAACGTTCGAAGTGTTTTGAATTTTGGCCAAATCAAATACAAGGAAGAAATACATTTCATAGACAGAGTGTGGGTAATATGTCCTGAGGGGTTAGCGCAGTTACGCGTTCAGTAAGGTCAAATTATGTGCGAGGCAGGGACGTTTAGCATAAAAACAGTATTAACAATTCACGTGGCAAGCTGAGTGGTGGAATGATAAGCTCTAGTGGTGGGAAAAATAATACCCAACAACAAAACCCAACCAGTAAGCAGAGGCAATGGAAGAAAAGGTTCATATAAACCCAAAAGCCAATAGGATACAGAGGTGAAAAGGCCCATTCTGACTTTCCTTCGAAATGCCTACACAGATTCAGTCAATATGACAGCGAGGACGGTTTCTGCGATTTGCTTGCTGGTTATCTCAAGCCAAAGTGACTCAGTGCAGAACCTCACATAGTATCTCACCAGCCAACCACACACTGTTTAACTTCACTGATCCCTAACAAAGGGAAGCACAGCTCTCTGGGTAAGTAAATACAGCAGTGCTATGTTAGGGGGAGAATGGACAAGGTGCTCCAGGTCCAAAAAAAGAGGATTTTGATATCCTAGCCTTAAACTCCAGAGTTTTTATTTCTAAAACTTTCTCAAAAGCCTGAAGTTTCCTGTCAAATATAAGTCTTGAATGAGGTGAGTAAGCTGGCACCTAACTAATGGTCTGTCTGTGGGATCTGGAAACTATGCCTTGTCTCAGCTTATGATCCCCGAGAAGCGTTAGGAATACACAGAGTATTCCTGAATATAAAATATTCTATAAAATATCATTTCTTCATCTGACACTTTCTCGCACATATATACGCAGATCTACAGGTTATTGCCTCAAAATAGCACATGTCAGAAATGCAAAATAATGGGAGGAAAGACACTAGCAGCAGCTGGGAGGTGAGCGCATTCGCTGAGGATGACAGGCTTGTGATACACTCCTTTTTCTGCTCCTCAGGTTTAAATACCAATACTCTTTCTCACTCCGCCAATCAGGGCTTTAAGGGCAGCGATGAGGGGAAAGCAGAGAGGAGGATCCATCCCAAAGAAGAAATATTTCTGGCTCTCATGTACCTTCTTTCACAGCAAGAACTCCCTCCAGTGCCAGTTCTAAGGGAAATAGTTGTGTGACCAGCCGAGTCTCCATCGTTTTATTAGAGGACTCTCAGTCTTAGAACTATAAAATAGATCAGGCTGATCACACCAGTATCGCAACAGGCCCCACGAGTTGAAGATGTGCCTGCTCATGGAAGGGGGGTTGGACTAGATGACCTTTAAAGATCCCTTCCAACCCAAACCAGCCTGTGATTCTATGATTCCATGATCTTCCCAGGTGCAGAGGGGAGGCTGACAGGTCGGTAGTCCCCATGGTCCTCCTTTCTACCCTGTTTAAAAATAGGTGCAATATTTCCCTTTTTTCCAGTCACCAGGGACCTCACCTGACTGTCAGGACTTTTCAAATATCATGGAGAGTG
>NW_010421571.1:0-6838 GCF_000710305.1 Buceros rhinoceros silvestris | reverse complement strand
TCTCCTGACTGTCAGTACTTTTCAAATATCATTGAGAGTGGCTTGGCAACTACATCAGCCAACTCCCTCAGGACTTGGACACATCTCATCAGGTCCACAGGTCTCAGCCTGCAACCTCCCTCTTTTAGCTATGCTGAAGCTTGGGGACTTTTGATTTTGTGGCTGGGGAACCCTGCTAAGAAAGGGGAGTCCTGGATTTACTTTTCTGCTTCACAAAATATTTTAAATCACAGATATTTAGAGTGGACTAGATCACTGGAGGTCATCTAGTCAACCACCCCGAAAAGCGAGACTGATTTTAAAGTTACCTCCAGCTGTCTGTTAGATCAGGTGCCTGTCCAGCTGAGCCGTGACAGTCTTGAGGGATGGAGAGTTAGCCACTCTTTGGGTAACCTGTGAAGAATGCGTGTGCGCGTGAACAGTTTTTCCTTGTAACTAACTGATTTTTCTCTTGTGGCACTGTGATTATTAACTCTTTTTCCTTGTTGTGCACCTCTGAGAAGTCTTGTTCTGTCTTACTTATAGCTACCCTTCAGAGAGCTGAACACTGCATTTAGGTTCTAGGCTAAAGAAACCCTGTTGCCTACACCACTCTTCGTTTATCATAGAATCCAGCATCACAACCACATAGGTGGTCCTCCACTGGATTTCCTCCAGTTTATCTGTATGTCTCCTGTACTAGCAGACACCACCACCACCCCACCCCCCAAACCAGTTGTCTACAACTGCCAAGCAGAACAGGGTAATTCTCTTGGGAATAACTTCTCTTGATTTATGGGCCATGCTTTTACTAAAGCAGCCCAGCATACAGTTCAGTCTGTTGTCCAGAGGCAACTTCAAGGATGCTCTGTGCTGAGCAGCTCCCTAGAGACATGCTTGGGTCTGTACTGCTCTATGGGCTTATTCCTGCACAGGGGTTTCATTGGAGCTTTCTTCATGAGGTTCCTGTTTGCCTGTTACTCCAGCCTAACGGATTCCAGGCCATTCCAATGGTCTCATAAATGGGAACTAGATCTTCCCAAGATGAATCTCACCCAGAGGGAGCTCCTCTGTTGCATAAAAAAATCCTCCTGTTTGGTGTCACTTGCAAACTTGGCAAAGGTGTGCTCATACTGCCCGGGCCATTTAAAGATGACAACTTCCCAACCCCAGTATCGCTCACTGAGGAACACTGTTCATAATTGCTTCCAGGCACACTTTGAGCTGTTGGCTGCTATCTTTAAGCCTGATAATCCAGTTAATTTAACACGCACCATGCAGTGTACACATCCAGAGCATATATCTCATTTGACTGCAAGGATACTAAGGAAACTGTGTTGAAAGCTTTCCCAAAGTCAGTGTAATTTATTTAACCCCCATCCTTCCCATGTCCCCAGACACTGCCATTTCATCATGGGAAGCAATTGGACTGGTCAAGCATGATTTACTCTGATTTATTACCAATGATTTATCCAGACTCTGTGTTCCTAATCACCTTGTCCTGCACGTATCTGGAAACGGCTTCTGTGTGTAATACCTTTTTATCAAGAAGACCTGGAAAGTAGCAAGTGAGGCAAGCTCTGGGATGCAGCTCTCAGCTGTGTGCTCCAGCTACAAGAAGATTTCACACTCTTCACCATGGCAGAGAAAAGGTTTTCATACAAAGTGGAATCCCTTCCAAGAGAAGGGGCAAGCCAAGGACAGCCTGCGGTTTGACTTGCCCTTTTTCAGGGACTGCTGTATTCTACAGTTCAGCACCTACAAGAAAAAAGGTATAAATTAAGACACATGCTTGCTTTGATTGTTGATTTTTGTCAATCCTGGTTTAAGATATTGAACTCATTGTGCATTGGCATGAGGGCTGTAATTCCTCTAACGTGCCTGAGTATTATAATGCCTAAATTCTCGCCTTAATCCTTAGCTTTAACCTCATTTGTTTACTGCATTGATACCTCAGTAATGCACTGTGTGCTTCAAAGGCACTCACAAAGTAAACAGAATTGAAGGTGATATAAACGTTTATTTTAATGATGGTAGAAGCTTTAAGCTGGAGTCAGGAAGACCTGACATACGTGTGCCTGAGAAAATTTGCAGCTTTGAGTTAGTCCCTCTGACTTCCCACTCACTGTCAGGGCAGGGAGTCTTCTCAAAAGGGATAAACATAGACAGGAGGGATTTTAAAACAGCAAATAGGGAACTTGAAGAAAGCAGCAAGTCTCAAATCTCATGTACATCTGAGTAAGCAAGTTGAGCCAATAGAGAAAGAAGAACCTCCATTGTTATGATTTATCTAAGAGGAAGTTATCCCCTCCAGGACTCCCCTTCTTGGCAGGCCCTGGCCACCCCGTGCCCGGGTCTGTGATGTCCAGAGGTAGAGCAGCGACTCTTTCACGGGCACCCCCTTGCCGTGGGGAAGGAGCTTGCGTGCCCTTGTGGGGTTGAGAGCTGTGCTGGTGGTGGCATGTGCCTCCGGTGGGGTCTCCCAGGCCAGACAGGTCTCAGCTGAAGGGTCAGACAAAGTGTGTCCACGGGCAGGATGGGCTCACTAGCCTTCGGGCAACCATCCTAGGAGAAGGACAACTCTGACTCCAAACCCGGGCAGACGGAGCTCGTTTAGCCTTGTAAGGCATCCATCATCTAAGAGAAGGACACTCTAACCAAACCTACGACCCGAGGACTTTGCTGTCACCGTCCAAGCTCGCTAGGCCCTGGCAGATGAACCTCAGATGTAAAGGGTGGAGCCAGTTCCGTGCACGCTGCGCCTCACCTAAAAAATCCACCACGCAGGATCCACTCATCGCTTGCAGTAAGCGTGGGAAAAGCCCTTCCCAGATCTTCGTTTGCGAAGCCAAGCCATGATGATGAAGAGGAAGTTAGGGACAAATTTCTCATCCTGAAGACTCACCAAGCTCCTGTATTTAGTTTTGAAGTTCCCATGTTCTGCTGATGCTCTGGACTTTTGTCTTCAATTATAGATGGTTGCCTCTGTAGAGCACAGGACTCTGCATTTTCAAAATCCTTTTTCTTGTGAGCATATTTGGAGTATAAAAAAGTGATAAAACAATTCTAGAGATACTTCCTAGCAAGCGCTAATGTCTGTTCAGGAATCAGAGGAGGGCCGTGTAGAAGGAGATGTTTCTTGGTTTCCGTGGTCTGGGCTTATTTGGGTTAAAGCTGAACAAAAAGAAGAAATGTTTTGTCCTTTTCCTCCTCTGCATTTCTGTGAGTGATAAAACTTGAGCTGTGCTGCCAAAATAATCATAGCTTGAAAAGCTGCTTTAAGGGATGGGGATTATCTCAATTATCACAGCTCTTCCAAAGGTATGAGCATAGAGGACATCAATCTGATAAGGCAAAAATCCTTGTATTTGTGTTCCCGTATCTATAAATTCAACAATACACCCAGAGGCACCAAATCGAGTCACACTCATGTCGTGTCTTACACATAGAAGAGATCAGGACTACTTGGTGTCCTGAAACCAAACAATTCTGATAGCTAAGAGCAGAGAGTAAATTACCGGCCCCTTTGCTTAGAGGCAAACAAAGGGGCACCTCTGCTGCAGCCAAACGGACACCTTGCCTTGCCCGGGGCCCAGAAATTCTTCTGGGGTTAGATCACGATGCAGACAACATGCAAAGCCATCCTTTTGCATTACCAGAGCCGTAAAACCATGTGCACTACAGTATTCACCAGTCTCCTTTCTGGATTCGGGTACAGACTCTGCCGAAGACTGTCAAGAAGATGCATCTCAGACAGCCCAACTGTAGCTGAGCATCCTGCGCATCTCGGACTGCGGCTAGAACTGCTCCTCGGTGCACAGTGGAGAGGTGCCCGTGCAGATGATCCCCAGGCAGCAGAGAAAGAGCACTGTCTCCAAGCTGGAGCGTGTCTGATTGATCGGGTTATGTGTGCACATCTTTCAGACAACTTAAGAGCACTTGAGTTGCTGTTTTCTCTGTTCAGATACTTCCAATGTCTTCACAACACTTTTCCTGTTTCTCCTGACTTCTGCACCTTATTATTAATGTTTGCAACCACGTAAAATGTCTCCTTTCTGGATTCGGGTACAGACTCTGCCGAAGACTGTCAAGAAGATGCATCTCAGACAGCCCAACTGTAGCTGAGCATCCTGCGCATCTCGGACTGCGGCTAGAACTGCTCCTCGGTGCACAGTGGAGAGGTGCCCGTGCAGATGATCCCCAGGCAGCAGAGAAAGAGCACTGTCTCCAAGCTGGAGCGTGTCTGATTGATCGGGTTATGCGTGCACATCTTTCAGACAACTTAAGAGCACTTGAGTTGCTGTTTTCTCTGTTCAGATACTTCCAATGTCTTCACAACACTTTTCCTGTTTCTCCTGACTTCTGCACCTTATTATTAATGTTTGCAACCACGTAAAATCACAGTGTGGCCCTATCCTGGCTTCAGCTAGCACAGGGTGAATTTCCACAGCCAGGATGGCCAGACAGAACCAGCCAATGGGATATTTGACACCATACTGATGTCATGCCCAGTGTATAGAAGAGGGTCTAGGTGGAGAGGGCGGGCAGCTTCAAGCAGTGGCAAAGTGTGGCTTGGCTCAGCTCGGCGTGGAGTGGTGGTGGTGGGAAGCCGTGTGTTGTACCTCACCCACTTTATTATTGTTGTTACTAGTGTTTTCTCTCTTTTTGTGTTGTTCCAGTAAACTCTCCTCATCTTAACCCTCGCTTTACCTTTGGTGCTTAGCTGCCAGCTGGGTTCAAAGCACAACAGGCTCTTTTATAAATACTCTGAAATTCACATTTCTGGATTGAGTCATGATGTGGTTTGTAGAACTTGGAGGACCAGCAACTGCATATGACTGTAGTACTTTTACCGTCTGTGGGCTCTAGGCTGGCAAAGCTTGAAAGGTTTGACAGTCACCCTAAGTCCCTGAACAGGCAGAGATGGGCAGAAGGATTATATCAGGATCACTCCACTCAACATGAAAGTTAGATCTAGCTTTGCTGCTGCTTTTCTTCTCTTGTTAGTCAATTAAATAACTGTAATAATGGGAAATTACATAATTCGTTGATTGGGTTTCTGGAAATACAACACATGTGGCTTTTGACCCAAACAGATACACAGAGCAAGCAGACAGGAAATAGCAACAAGAGACAGAATTCTGCATTAGTCTGGGGTCAGGACACAGTTGTTAAAAAGGTAAAGGGGAAAGAACTTTCCTCCATGGCCTCAGAACATGTATGCTTGGATTATTCCGGTATCATTGGCAAATCCTTTGTGTACAGGTTCCTCAGTTATACAAAATTATCAAATATTATAATAATTTATTAATCCTGCCTCTGTTTGGCACTCAGGCTGTCTCTGGGTAGGTGCTGTAACCCAGTTCTCAAGTGTCACTATTCTACTGGTGCTGCATCTTCTGAGTAACAGGAGGTTACCTTAGCCATTGTAAAAGAAAAAGACGTGGGCTGATTTGGAAAACAAACAGAAGATAAAATGGGCTGAAGATTGCAAATTATAAAGCTGGGAAAATTGATGAACTGTATTTCCAAAGATCAAATACAGCTATTTGTAGTTACACCGCAGGAAATAAATAGGTTTTCCTCTCTTGAGTGGCTGTTCTGAGAAAATATCCATGCTCGAGTAGGGCATCAAACAAGTGCATTTGCTGCCCTTCCAGGAGACCAGATGCTGGTAGGATGGACTGCAGGCTGAGGGACATTGTGGGAGCAACTGCTTAAAACATTGACACCTTTACCTTCAATACTTTCTCAACCAACTCCTTTCTCTCCCTCCCTTTGTGAGGAAGGGGACAGACAGAGGAGGGAAAAGAAAGGAACAACATATATATCATTAAAAATATAATGAGGTGAAGGAAAGGGCACTTTAAAGTTGGGATCTGGCAGACATGCCAAACTCTTGAAGCAGGGGAAAGCATTATTGATAGGTGATATCAATAATGAATGCGAACAGAGGTAGGAATCTGAGAGGTTCAGGTTTGCACATAAAGAAGAGGGATGGAGCATGCCTGGGCTAATGAGGCAGCGGCTGCTGCACTGAGGGCAGGAGGTTATTTGCTCTGACTTCTCTTTTGGCTTTGCAAGTGCAGGGAGGAAATGGAAAGATTTTGGGACTTTCCCTTTCTAGTGCTGGAGAAATCTCTCCTGTTCTGTGTCACTCTGAGACCAAGTTACTCAATGGTGTCAACTCTTTTAGAGACAAAGCAACGATAAAACCTGCAAGAACAGAAGTTGAAACGGAAGAGTCAAAGTATAGAGCTGGAGATGCAGTCACAGCACCTCGTCTGTAGGGAAGTGCTTTGCTTCTTGTTCGGGGGGGACTGTACTATGGTTCTTGGTAGGTGTCCCCATGCTGGCCGCTGAGTGAAAAAGACTGGGAACTTGTACGGCTGTTGTTCCGTAAGCCTAAGTCCACAATACACACATGTTAACCAGAAGGTGGCATTTGGATATTTCCTTCAAGCAGGGCAACCACAAACTACCTCTCTCTTGTCCTATCTTCCATGTTTATGCCAAGTTCATTCTAGTACATCTCAAATTACTGTTCATGCGAGGGTAGGAGAAGACTATTGTTCTTCGTACTGTCCAGTCAAGACTCACCATGTCTAATGAGAAATTGTTTCTAGCCAGCTAGGACTTGATTCTACTGCTGTTGAGTTTTGAAGAGCTGAAGAACCAGTGCCTATAGTTACCTTCTACACATCTTCGTCTCAGGGCAGCTCAGCAAGTAACACACGTAGTTTAGGAATGCACCAGTGCCTATAGTTACCTTCTACACATCTTTGTCTCAGGGCAGCTCAGCAAGTAACACACATAGTTTAGGAATGTCCATGGAATGCTTGAATGTTCCAAAGATACA